>NC_053406.1:18363183-18663183 GCF_016859285.1 Xiphias gladius | reverse complement strand
CTCTAATGTCCCATGTCTTAATGTTGCATAATGTTTCTTGGTGCGGAGGTGTAGTAAAGACACATTTCGTCTACAGTGGACAACAGAGTTGTATTAAATTCTGATGCATTTTATTTGTTGACCATAGTACAGTTTAGATGGTAGAATAGCATAGCAAGAGACATCCAGAGCTCTTCAACCTGCCAGAACCTGACGGTCCCGACAGAGTATTGAGGATCTCTTTGGTTTTGGGCTATTTTATTGCAGAAAGCTTTGGGCCCAGGTCGTTTTCCGGTTTGGTAATTTCATTAAGAAATTTCTCTCCTTCTCTCTCTGACTCTGCCAACTGTCTGTCTATGTCTGCCATGTGTTGCAAGTAGATACACAATGCCCAGTGGGAACAGGAAAAGAGACGAAGTGTAGCCATCATGTTGCATTAGCCTTGTGAGTTAATGGCGAGTTATGGATGAAAAAAGGCAAAAATATAGCTTTGGCTCTTGGGTGGCGTTCCAGTCTCAAATTTCACTATATGAGTTGGGTTCAGTTGTTTTGGCTTTTAAGGCTGCTATAATCAACATTATTAGATAAAAAATGGACCAAATGACTACATGTAATATGGAAGAGTCACTCATAGTGAAAAACCCACAGAGAGTTATCAGCAAACTCTGCAGTTCCCCTCAGCTCTACGCAGTGTTTTAGCATCCTCTAGCTCATGATTTTGGTCTTAGCGCCTGCAACTTTACTGTTTGAGTTTAGTCTTAGTGCTCTTATTGGAATTATTTCGAGTTGCAGCAGGCAGCTGTTTTCTGCAAAAAGCCTTTAAAACCCTCTTTACATACCCTTTCCAGCACAAACCGGTAAATGGACACAGTTAGCGACAAGCTGTTGAAAATAGTGGAGCATTTGGAAGCTAAAGAGCCAAATTCCCAAAGGAATTGGTAGAGACCAAAAACTGAGGTAAAAGGTGAGTAAATACTGGACTTGAATTCAGCAAGTGGCCATGAACAAAGCTCTGAATGAATGCTAATGTTGCTCGGTAACAGCTGGATGTGTAGGCAACTGTTTGCAAACAAGTTCTACACATCAACTATACAGATAACATACTGTATGTCAGTGTTGTATTTCTAGTGTGTTGCACTACCCCTGAATGGCAAAAAAAAAAAAAGTTTACTGCACAGTTGGAGACCAAGCTATTTTCTCAGTTTTAGTCATGTGCTCGCTTTCCACTTTGACCTCCCTGTGTGGAAAGCAGAAGCAAATGTTCCAATGGGAGCAATGAAATATCACATCAGCAGCACACTCCTTTAAATAATTAATGTAATGTAAAGCTGCTTGTATCCGGTTGTTGTTTCCTCCAAGCCTTCACATATTGATTGGTTATTTGGAATCTGGAGAAAGATTTTTATAGTATATTGGTAAAGACAGATACAATAAAGCTGTTAATGTACTGTGTCTGTCCTTGACAACAATGAAGTCATAAACAATAGACATACAGTAATGGCTAACATCACATTTCCATTATGGGGGAATGTTTACTTGTCCTGCATAACACACTACAAAAGTCTCACACATCTGGCAGAATGATGAACTGTATTTCATGCTCTTCATTTGCCCCTTCTGCCTTCATCAACATTTTTAAAAACATTCTCTAATTTTTCTCTTTGATAGAGGGAGAAAGACAGATTTCTCACTTAACGGTGCAAACGTTCCTATTCCAGCAGAATCTGTCTCCTTTTGTCTCAGTTTTTTACTCTTTCTGTTAAGTTTTGTACAGTTTCTGTAAAGTTTGAAGCATTTAACAAGGAACTAATTACACATGCTGATAATGATGCACCCTCTCTTTGTTGTTTTTCTCCTTCTAATGAAAAAAAAAGCTTGCTGGTTGGGCCACGTATGACTTCTACCCCCATTCATACTGTATGCGTGCATTGTAATTATGCACATATTCATATGCATGTTGGGAATTCAGCTCCCTTTGTTTGTGATTTATTTTTTCTTTTCATCTTTCTTATATGTACAATATGTGTCTGCCGCTGGCGCTGCATGTGCATTTGATTTTGCAAAAGCAAACACTCGGAGTGAGTCGAACATTAACTCTTTGAAGTCTCGGCTCACTTCAGTGTTGGAAGTTATGGCATGATGTATCGTGTGTTTGTACATATGAGTGTGTGGGAGAACATTTGCAAAGATTTCCTACTAGTAAGTTCAGTTTTCGAATGGCAGCAGCAGTTGTCTCAATAGGACCATATCTAAGAAATGTCTGCTTTTCTCTGCGTAAAGTTTATAACCTTTTTTGCTCCAGGGATACATGAAACGTGCCTACTGTGACTAAGTGCCTCTGCTTTTCTAAAATACTTTCCCATATTGAATGCATTGTCAGTGTATTATAACACGTCACATGAATACGGTGATATGAATAGCACTCACTGATGCACTGATTACAGCAGTACTGTATGAAGCTATGTCTATAGTCTAATGCACTGCATTGGTTATCTTGCGGAAATTTCCATTTCATTCATAAATAATTGCTTCCTCCTTTTTACAACAGCAGTAATGCATGGTTTGCAAGGAGCACTTATCATAAAATCTATAATCTGTCAAGGCAGCTTTAATGTAAACTACTGAAGAGACACCCTTGTGGTTTGCACTCCAGGAAGTAATCAATAAGCACAAGCAACTTAGATTTATTACAATAAAATGTGTGAAAATTTCATTTTAAAATAGCAGCTCTGTATAAAACGGGACCTGAATGTGGGAGTAACATTTCTATTTGCAAAACTTGACTCAGTAAAAAAAAAAAAAAAGTACATTTCTACATAAATTTCCGGTGTCATTTTCTTAATCAGCTCATGCTCAATCTGCTATAAACTTAAAAAACAATCTCACTTTGGCATGTTTATACGAGGACTATTTTAGATATTTAACTGGAGGCAAAATGATTAAGTATGTGCTTCACTACCTCCTGTTCCATACCCTTTTAAAATGCTGAAATAGTGAAGGGTCCCTGTGGGAGTTTCTGAGGAGGGAACCCAAAACACAGCAGCTTCAGCGCACAGAGCTACTCCCATGACACGTTTGTACTGGAGAAGGGGATTTATCCTGTTTTGGGGGAAGCTAGATCTGAGATCTCAGCATCTGCTCTCCAGCTTGGCACTGTGAGTGCTGGAGGCAAGGCACATCACCACCGTTTGATTAAAGATTTATACCTTTTCAGACATGCTTTCTCTCATTTTTAGCAAACCTTATCTCCTATGTTTTGCTGAGAGCTGTTTAAGGTGAGGGAGTGGCTCCTGTCTCAATTGTTTTTCTACTGTTTTTCAGCATCTGGAATGCCGAACAACAGACGTGGGTATTTTTAATTCAATGTATTCAGTCTGACAGAGTTAAATATGCAGTAATAGAGGACGTAATGGGGCGATATTAGAGGTATTTACATTTTCTCATTTTGAAACAGAGCAAATATTATTACATTTTTAAATTTCTATTGATTTTCAGCCATGCATTATCTGCAGTTAATGTCATGACTTGACCAGAGTTGAACTTCATTCACTCTCTATTCTAAACAAATGTGTAAAAGCCTCCATTCAGCAGATTTGCATTTGAATTGGTGATGGCTCTGTAATGTCTTTAAATCATGGTTCCGCCATTGTGGCTGTTGTTCTTGTGGATTTTTCCCGTCAAATTCATTTAATTAACATGCACTTTTAATCCAGCCGCATTTATGTGGAAAAACATTGCAAAGCACTGTATGATATTCGGAGAGATGGCAATTCATCTGATGCAAATTAATGAAAGGTGAATAAAATGACCCTTAACAAGCAAAATCCCAAACATTAAAGGTACATTTGACAATACAGCTTGCATTCCTAGCTCCGTTTTGTTGTTTCTCTCTCTGATTACCTTGGATAAAAGCCCAGAGACAGGCCAGCTAATGTTACATCCAGATAGTTCAGTACAGCTGTGTTTGATGAGGTGACATAGTAGATGCAAAATGTTTCAGTGTGAGTCCTTCACAATTCAAGAGAAACCGCTTCTTCCCCAGTAAACAAGGACGCAAAGTCACACTTGAAATTACAGCACAAGGGAAGAAGTACACGCAACATGGGGTAGCTGGGTTTGAGGTTAGGAGGGTGTGACAATCTTGATATTTGTATGCCTACCATCTACCCCAAACATCTCCTGGTGACCGCTGCCATTAGTAAATGTAGAGCTTCATTCATCCTTTTTCCCAGGCTTAGCCTAGTGTTTTGTTCCCCACTAAAAACACTATTAATACTCCAAATTTTAACACAATGTATACAGCTTGATTTTCTCAGTGTTTGTGTAACAGTATAGCAATTTAAATAAATTATACATTTCTAATTTTATAGCAATATCAGCATTGTAACATGCAACATCAGTTGGTTGATGACGCTGGTCCAGACTGAAATATATCAACGACTACGCAATGGATTGCCAGGAAAAGAGGTACAAATGTGCGCGGTGCCCAGAAGATGAATCCTACCGACTTTAGTGATCACATGAATTTGAAAAAGTTGAACCATCACAAACCCCTAATGCGGCAGAAAATAGCCAAATAATCATACTTACCCTATAGTCTTGTTTCTGTCTTCTTACCCAGCATCGATATTAGTGTGCTCTGTAATTATAGAATAGGTACTGTTTTATGTGTATTACATATCTATTATGTCATTCTTAGACAAAGAACTGTTGCACTCTTATTTCCTAACTTACCCTCTCCTTTCCTTGTACTTACATATACAGGTATGTTCCGGAAAAGGTACCCATACAATACAACATACAATTATGTTGTATTATGAACAACATAATTACACTGTAATTTGCAGGCTATAATCTTCCGTTACTGGATACACTGCAGCCACAAGCCATCGTGTGTGTTTTGAAAATGGCGGGGCTGACTTTTCTCAACAGGAAAAACTAGTTCTCTTGCTGCTGATTTCACAGCAGCTACCACTATTGTTATAACTCTATAATTACTTACAAGGATGCATGAAACAAGTCAGGAAACAAAGGGGAAAACATTTACTGATGTAAAAGAAAGCGAGAGAGATTGAGAAAACAGCAAATATTAATTATAAGTCTGGATCACTAAACCCCTCCCAGGAAGCATTAAACACCACAGACTGATGATATATGAGAAGAGTAATTTTGCTTCAAAGGCTGTTGGTTCATATGCACCTGAGTGGCCTGTTTTCTGCTGAGAGTGTCAGTCTGTCTGTGCCCTGCAGCCTTGGACAACACCAGTGACTTTTAATTGGTCTCTCTGTCAGAGAATCAAAATGCAAAGCCTGCTCTCAGCCCTTTAATTCTCCACTGGTTTGCAGGAGTAAAACTTTAAGAAGTTCCACTTTTTCATAAAGTCATGAGATGTAAATGAGCAAGTACAGGATGAGTATGTCAACCCAACATTTCAACAAGAAACTGCAACACAGATGGCCATATGATCATCTCAACAAAGTGGGATATAAAGAAATATGAGATTAAATATTAAATGCGGTAATTTCAGAGGGCTTCAGGGTTAATATCTGGCTCATATTGCTCATTTCTTTTTATAATATGCATTGTTTTCCTTTGACTCATCACAAGTGAGTGAGTGAGAGATGAATGTGGAAGTGGTGGATGGTGATTCATTACTCCGGAAACTTGATGGACTTGCTCACAAGCACATCACTGTTGCTCTGAGGCCTCTGGAAATAGAGGTCTTCCCTCTGAATTGGAGAGGGTATTGGCTGTCAGGATTCAGGGAAGGCTGGCGAGTCGACCTCTGACCCCTGTCAGAGGAATGTGGCCATTGTCAGCAAGGACGACTTGCTTGGAGGGAGGAAGAGTGCCAGAAGGCCATGCGGGGGCGTCAGTAGTTAAAACGCCCCTGGAAGCAAAGATACCACCCTGGGGATCGTTTACTGGAGATAATACAACATGACATTCAAGGAAACTGTATCTTATTTTAGTAGTTTTGTCCACGACTTCTGCTGGGTCACAACAACATTTTACTCATTAACTTAATAGTGGTGAGACGTCGTTAACAAAACATGGAGACCGGGAGAACAAGAAACATGAGCCTGGAGATTGTCACACAGGTTGTTGACAGACTTCCAGTTTCACTCATAATCTCAAACAAATTTCACTGGAAGTGACAAATGAGGTGAACGCATCTGTAGTGTCCGTTACAACTGTCTATAACATTAAAAAATTACAGTTAATGGGTCAAACTTAATCCACTGTTTCTCCCTCACTGAAGAAAAAGATCTACTCACTTCAAAAGCGAAACTGCTGGACACAAGATGTTGCCTACTTCAATGAAAAGTCAGTTTTCTGTGTTGGAGGTTTCCTGTTTCACTCTTCTGTAAATCACATCAGGGACCACAGCTGGCTCCCAGACTATGTGTGATGTCAAAAAAATCTTTTTTTTACTGAACACAATATAAACTGAGATTCAAGGTGAGCTTCAGAGAAACTTTCCCTCTTTTCTAGTGTCAAACTCTGGATATATATCATTCTGCACAAGAAGCTCAAACATCCAAGTGAAGTAACAATAAGCAAAACACATTTTTGAGTGGAACAAGACTTTAAAGTTCACCTTTCTTTTCACTTCAAAACAAGCGTGTCTCCTACAAATTGCAGTTACATGCTCTTATTTTGCTTTGCCTAATATTGTTTGAGGAAAAACAATCATGGATCATCATGGATTATGTTCACATGCAGCATGATTTTCCGTCAAAGAAGTGCATCCTTCCTGCACTGCACAAACGCAGCGGATATATGGTAAGGATGGATGGTGGTATGATATGATGTCGGTGCAGTTTACTCAACGAAAGCACTGTGGTTACGAAAGATCTTGGTTTTGATTTAATTTTGATAACGTAAACACACACTTCCTGTCTCGTGATTCAACTCACTGTTCTTTACTATTTAAACAATATCACGGTCTTTCCCTAACTTTAACCAAGCACCTTGAGTTGCCTAAACATAACCATAAAAACATTAACCATGCTTTAATTGTATAATGGAATATTGTCAGGAAAATAGATGAAATACATGTTTTGCAGATATGTTCATTAAACATGTTTCCTTATCATTTTGAAAATATAATCTTGGCAGGATTATGTTTCTCTCAAAATATATATGCTATTATAAATTGGTAGCATATAAATGTAATTTCTTGGAGACAAGGTTGTGTTTAAAGGTGTACTCCAAGTCAGTCTGGCACTTCCATAAAGTTGGGGGACAGATTCTTAAAAATAGTCAAAATTGATGCTGCAGGGACTGAGATATTCTGAGTTTTAGTCCCTAGCATGGGCCATGCTCCAGAAACGGTGGATCCTACACTTCCCATAATGCAACTCGCCTTCCACACAACGTTTTTTCACTGGATGTGCACTCCCTGTGTTAAATAAACTGATCTCGAGAAGTAAATCAAAGTAATATACTACTGGGTACGGGGTTTATAACTTGTCTGATCTTCTACATTGATGTTACAGGCCCTCAGACCAGCAATGAAGTTAGTGAGTGAAATGTTTCATAACATACATTACCAACAGCTAAAACTCTGAAAATAGGACTCAGTGTGTCTAAGGAATAATCTGATATTTTCAGGAATTATGATTATTTGCTTTCTTAGCATATTTCCCAAAATGTCAAACTTTACCTTTAAAAAAATATATACATTTTTAATAAAGTTATGTGAGATTTTGAGAGAGAAAGTTCAAAGCAGATTTTTCCTGCCAGCAGAATCACTTGAAGGTTGTTTAAACCTATGGCAGATGGTGCATACAGAGGAAGTGTAGCACACATGCCATATCTAACACTTCATACTATTTCCCCCGTATTCTCTGACAAATACATACATAAGGATTACCATTGTTATTCTGGTTAATATCACACAACAGATATTACCAGAGGCACTTGCAGGTGTGAAAAGGCCATTATGCTGTCCACGTCTTAGACCAGATTAATGGTTTGTTGTCCTCATGGCAGTTGCCAAGGCTGCTGGAAGATGAATGAAATGTGACTTGGTTCTGCAGAAAAGGGACACAGGGATATACAAAGGAGATTTAAACAGGTTGTCTAATTAGAGATAGCAATAGGTAGTCCTTCTCATTATCAATCCATAAAGACACCCAGCGTGAAAACAGGGTTGATGCTGGTAAGTAATTGCATTACCCCTCACCTCCCTCTCCCCTGTGCACTGCAACAATATGCAAAAGTGAGAAAGAAAGTGAGAAATGTGACTTTTCCTTTTTCTCTTTAAACTTTCAATGCGAAAAACACTAAATACTGGTTTTTAATATCATAGGCCACTTATAGTAACATGCAGCTTAGATCGCAGCTGACAATTTTCCAAAGTGGTGTTTTGGATATTTGAATGTGTTTTTACCATTTTTCAGGCGATGCTAGGTTTCATTTTATTAGCAAATGGGAACTGATAGTCTCAGTCTGGAAGTTGATGTCTGATAGTCCTCTGCGGGAAAAAAATTTTTGTATAAAATCAGTATAAAACCAAATCAGAATATGATGAATATTCAGTTGCAGTAGTATAAGAAAAGACTGTATTCTACAGCCATGCTAGCCATGCTCTGTGAGGCTGCAAAATGATGGTTTTCAGATAAATGCTATTGTCATAATGATAATGATACAATGCTGATATAATATTTACTTTTTTCACAGTTTCACTTTAGCATGTTAGCATTCTAACATTTGCTAATTAGATCTAAATACAAAGAACTTCATCCTAAGGGGGACACAAATATCTGAATCAAATTCCATGGCAATCCATCCAGTAGGTGTCGAGACATTTTACTCACAACCACAAATATTATCCTCATGGTCGTGCAAGAGGAAAAGTCAGAGGATCATCAAAGTCAGTAGGATTCCTGCTCTGGTGACCATGAATGTCTTTACAAAATTTTGTCGAAATCCATCCAGTAGTTGTTGAGATATTTCAGTCTGGACCAAAGAGGTGGACAGTCCGACATTGCCATCCCTAGAGCTGCAATAGCATTGCAAATAAGCATAAAATCTTCACATTGGGAAAGCTGGGACCAGTGAATGTTTGGCTTTTCTGCTTAAAAATTGACCTAAATGATAAATCAGTTATTAAAGTAGTGGCTGACTGTTTTTCTGTTCATCTACTAATCAATTAGTTGACCTGTTGTTTCTGCTGTAGTTCACCAACTGACATATCGAATGCCAGATATCACAGTGTCCTTGACCATACCAGTGGATAGTCTTTAGTACCTGATGCAAACGTACAGGATCTTTCACAAAATCTGAGGCGGAAAGTTGTTCTCAGTGATGGATTACCTGTCCTGATTAAGTTTCAAATCTTCTGCAAACTGATTTTAATAGTGCACTGAAATAGGAAACCAATCTACAATCTTATGTTTTGCCCTGGAAAATGGCCAGTAATGCAAAGTATACACAATTTGTAGCTAATGGAATGGAAGATCCAAAACTGCCATTATGATCCTTCCAAGGCCTCTATGATAATATGGTACATGCAGTAGAAACTCATTCAGCATCAGCAATATTAGCCTTGATGTTAAATACTTTGCAGTATGCATGCTCGGAGGTGTGGCAGGTTCATGGGAGGTGTAAGCAGCCCATTAACCATGAGAGCAGCCCAGCCTGGAGACAGCTAATCTTGTTTTACTTCGCAAATGCATTTGCTTGCACTTAATTGCAGCAGCAAGCAGTCTCTGAGTGGTTGAAAATACAAATCTGAGCGATTGTTTGGGCTGCTTTTGACCCTTCATGAATTTTGGGGTTAATCTGTTTAAATTACTGCCAAATAAATTAAATTATGAAAATCTGGTTATCACAGAAATACCCGCGATGTAAGTCAGGGACAAAGCAGAAAAAGGTTAACATTTAACAGCTGCAATGGGCAGTGCAAAGGCACGAAGAGCTTTTGATGGATATCTCTAAATATTATCCTTCATGTAAAGGATTTTTAAAAATAGGACTTGTGGGTCTGCTTACAATGACTCATATTTGCATGGTTGACTCAGACTCTGCAGAAACTTTCTCTGCAGTGCATGATAAGCTGCACCTCCTGATTCAGCCTGACAGCAGCCCGACAAGCGAATAATGGTTCACAGAGACACTAAGGTTTCCCTAGAAGTTTTCCGTTTCAGCAATATGAGTCTTGTATTTGAATATCAAAGAAAATACATTAGAATCCTGTTAATTTGACTAAAAGCTGAAGTTATCATTTTTTTTATACAAGTTTATATATATAATGGATCAGAAAATTCTGTTTAATGTGCAAGGTGTTACTGAAGTAACTAGCCCACAAAGAAAGATCACCTGATTCTGCACTTTCCCTCAGCTCTGCAGTGTTTTAGCAACTGAAAACAAATAACCAAAACTGGTTATTATTTTGGTTTTCCACCCAACAAGTGTTTGGTTTAGTCTCAATCGCCAGATGCATCAGGAAGTTGTTTTCAGTGAAGAGGCTCTAAAAACAGACTGTATACAATCTGCCCTGCACAAAACAGCAGACAAAGTAAGCTGAAATGAGATTGATTATTGGACTTTGGCTGGTCAGGTGGCCAGAAACATGACCCCAACATAAATAAGTCAATGCAGCTTTCCTTAAAGTCAGATATAGAGAGATACTCTGGATAACACATTTCTAGTATGAGGTGCAAAAAAAAATAGATTTGCCCTTCATTGGACAGAAACTCAAAAGCCTGAAGCTCAGTTTAGAGGAGGAATACTGGGCATTTCAATTAAAGAAGAGGTTAGAAGGTCAGTTTTAGTTGGTGACAGTACATTCATTAAAAGTTCTCACCTTTGGAACTTGGTGTTACTTATGTAACTCAGCGTGAAAGGGTGTCCAATCAATGGCTGCTCATCAAATATAATATCTTGTAATTTAAAACTTAACTACGGGCTAAATTAACTGTTTAGAAATTACAGGCATGCATCGCTGCCCTCAAAGTTTGTCTCACAAACACCATTTGTGTCTAGAAGTATCAGGTTTCACTGCCACTTGCTTTACTTTTCAAAAGGTTATTTAGAGCCCATCAGTCTCTGTAATAAGAAGTCATGAAATTCAGAGCTGTCTCACCGGAGCAGGTTTGGGTTGAATGGCACAGCTAGCTAATCTCCATATGAAATGCATACAACAAAGGGGAAAATTAGCTGCAAAGAGTAATTGTTTAGAATGAGGCCCAGAAAAAGTAAGCACAGGAGAATGAAGGTGCAGAACAGGGACATGTCAGCTTTAGTAATGAACTACTCTGTTAACGTCCCACAAGTTCAAGTACAGAAGCTGGTTTTGCCCAGAGTAATATAAAAAATTAAAAAAAAAAACACAGTCAGTGCTTAGCAAGATTAATGCCATGTTGATTTCCTAAATTCGATCAGATTGAGGAATTGAACATGATAACACCTGGAGCCTGGAGAATTTCAATCAAAATACTAATTTAAGCCTTTCTCATCAATAAAATACTTTACCATTTAATGCCATGAGCAGTCCTTTGTCATGGGAATCATTTGATCTTAATATTTTTATCACATAGCAGTAAATAAATCCTCTAAAATCCACAGTGAGATTAACCAAAACAACACAATATCATTGTAAATACATCCCAAGCCAACACAAGCCAAACAAGTCGATGTTACCTGAGGCATGCCATGGTTATTTAAATGTAAACATGAACAACACAGCAAAACCTGTAAACACTAAACAGACACTAAACAGAGGTAATGTATACAAGGACAGATTGTAGATATGTAATGTTTTTTTGTAATCCATGACATGGCCTCAGGCGGGTTTCGGGGTCATTTGTATTCTTTCAAACAGTCCTACAACGGAACAATGGCAAACACCATGCCCTCCTCTACATCGAGCTACGACAGCAGCCAGCTCTGCACCAGTCAGCTGCCGCTCTCTCTGCCTCTGAAGTTGCATTGTCACGGACACTGCATGAGGTGAAGGGAAAATTGGTTAGAAACAGTGCTTATTGTTATGGTAACATCTGTTTGTTTGGAGGTGTGGTGTAAATGTAGGTGTGGCTAATTGCACTATGTACTCTTAGGTCACCACCAGGAGCATAAACTCTTTGGCTTGCTATTCAGAGCCCGAGGGCGTTGAGGAGATAATGTCAGCTCGGCTTGGGCCAACAAACACACCATTGCTCCTGACCGGTATTAAACCTTCAGGGCAAAGATACTCCAATCCCACCACATTCCAGAGTCAGGGGGCTTTAGTCGTCCCTCCTCTGGAGTGCAACGGCCTGTGTTTAAACAGCCTTAATCAGATCTATGGGTCGGACTGTTGAGGGCAGGGCTGGGTCCACATTGTTGCCTCAAACAATGACCGGCTTTATGACTGTGGTGTGGGATGTCACCTGTAAGGTGCTCTTTTCACACAACGCAAACAAGGTATTAGGAAGTAAGTAAGTAAGCAAACTTTATTTATGTGGCGCTTTTGTAAACAGGAGCAACAAAGAGCTCTCCAGACAGAGGTCAAAGAAAGCACATGAAGACAGACAGTATGCCAAAAAGTGGAAGCATTAAAACCAGAAAAAACAAAGGTATCATCCCAGTAAAAAGCTAAAGTGATTACAGTCAAATGCTGTTTATAATTTGAAATCGTTTAGTTGAAAATAATCTCTCATTAAGTTTAATTTGGTACAATTATTTCAGTTGAAACTCCTCAGGAAATGCAAAATACTGTAATTCAGCTCTGTCTGCAAAATGATTGGCCGTTTGTTTGCTTTCTGTGAATGACATTTGAAACGGACTAATTTGATCACTGGAGGATGTGGAAGACGCTTCCTCTATAATTGTTTTGAAAAGGACTCATTTAAGACATTTAGCAAACATCTAGCAATCAGAAAAGTCTGAGGAGAAATCAACCAACGTCTGATGGCACAAATGTTTTAGAATCACAGAAATCTGGTAAGGTAGCAAACTGCAACCTCAAATTAAGGACAGAAACAATGAGCAGTAAAACTGTTTCAAATTTGAGCAACTTGATGCATCCAATGAATTCAGCAAATAAATGCCAGAGTATCGTCAATGCATGCAGCGTGTTTGTATGTGTGAGCGACTGTCACCAACTGGGACCTGCACAAGGATCATGAGCAGTAGTGCATTCAGAAATCTGACACCCTCTCAGAATAAAAGACAAGGCCTATCCTCTGCTGGAGATGAGCATAAATTTAGAGAAGGTTGGGAAGCTACAGAGGTTTAGTTCCTTTGCTGCAAACTAGCTTCACTGGAGAGAAGTGCAGGATACCTATAATTTATTTTTTCAAACTAAACTGAAATAAATCAACAGGGTGTTCAATCAACAGAGCCCATAAAAGAATAACCTTATGCTTTTAGGTAGACATTTAAACCAATAAAGTGGACCAAGAAGAAAAAGCTTTAAGAAATAAGCCCTCAAGAGGTTGTAATGACTCTGTCATGGAACAAAACGCCTGGTCAGTGGTTAGACACATAAAAACTTTTCATTTGTTACCTATCACTAGCAGTACTCCTTGATATTCAGTTTTTTATAAAGGGGGAAATGTTGAGGAGGATTGCCAAAACAAACCTACACACATTTAGACTCATTACTGAATGCTGTGCTATGCTAAACATGGTTTTATACATGACATTTCTTTCACATTTAAAGCTGCTATAATCAATATTTTTATATTAACAATGGCTCAAAATGACTATTTGTGATGTGAGAGGTATAGCTTGTAATGAAGAACGTACTTAAAATTATCTCCTGATGCTAGAGTTCCCTTTAGCTCTATGGAGCATGTTAGCATCTTTTAGGTCATTGCTTTGGTTTTTACTGCCTGGAACTTTAATGTTTTGGTCCACTTTCACTACTCTCACCTACTTGTTTTCAGCAGGCAACTGTTTTTAGCAAAAAAGCTCCAATAAACCCACAGTACACAACTTGCCCAGCACCAAACAGCAGAGAGACAAAGTTAGGAACTAGCTGGTGAACATAATGGAGCATTTAGCAGCTAAAGAGCCAGATGTTTCCCTCAGAAGCTGGTGGAGACCAAAAACAGAGCTAAAAGCAGAGTGAATATTGCATTTACATTCATCAGATGCCCAGAAACACGACTCCAAATGAATGCTAATGTTTCTCCATATCTGCTGGATGTGTAAATAAGCAGTTGTTTGCTAACTAGCTCACAGCTTAAAAGGATATGATGTGTCTTTGTTGTAGCTTCTTTCTGCTACCCCCAAATGGCCCAAAAAATCAGTTAATGAAGGTTTAAGCTATTGTGCAATTTTTACATGAAGCTTCTTAAGATTGCTGATGGCTATTTTTGCTAATATTAAACTCACCAATAAATGCCAACATAAGCAGGCTCCTCAGGCACTCAGTGATATGCCATGAAACCTCACTGGGTTTCTGGCGTTTGTGTTTTTTTTTTAACAGTATTTCTGTGGTATTTTTTTAAGTGCTTTCCAATTTGTTGCATGTATTCATATGAAGTGCAAAGTAGGAGGTAGCTTAGGTTAAAATGCTGTGCTACTGTATGTGGCATTTGTCTAAACTATGCAAAATAACCTAATAAATATATTTCTAACAGTTACAACAATCGCTTAATATAGATACTTTTATCACAGTTGAGCAAATAATCTCTCAAATTCGCAAAACCTCATCTGGTGACACATTTTCAAAACGCCAAAACAGCAGGATTATTGTAATATATGTAAAGCTCAGAAACAGAACACACAGGCCTCAGTGGCTGAAAGCAGACGTTCTTCTTCTTTTACACAGTACAAACTACATTTTGTTGAAGTCCCAACAGTCTTTACTGTCCAACTGTAAATGGCACCAGCTGATTCAGCCGTTGTGGGAGAAAAAAAAATGTTCATCTTTTATATTTGATTATTTTGTCGTCTGTTTGATATTCTTGACATGCCCTTTTCACTGCAATATATCAAGAGATTGTATCTCACTTTGGCTGGTATCTACTCCTTCTTCTTTAAAGATTAACAGGAGAACAGAATGTCAACCTGCTTTCACCACTGTATCGTAAAAAAAAAGAAAAAGAAAAAATAAGTCGCAAATGATAGCACAGGCAATTTATTCCAACAACTTTGCCTTTGAAATCCCTATACAGCAAGGGCTTATAACTTTTTTAACTCTAATAACAGAATTGCTATAACATGACTTATCTTTTGTTTAAGGGCTAATTTCATGGAACATTTGGCTGTTGCGAATCATTATGAGAAAGTGGTTGAAGACGAATTCCCAACACATTCACTGTCATATTAAAGACGGATAACAAGAATCTGCCATGTGTATTTTGGGTTGTTATTCAAAGCATCAGCATGCAGCTGTACTGTTGATTCCACTGACAACGAGCTTCCGTTAACTAACAAACCAACAAATAGTTTCAGGCTTAGGTTAGCAATAAACAATGCTGACAGCTGACAGATGCCTGAGTTGTAAAAGACCTGTCTACATCTACATGAATAATTTCTCTGCCTTTTATGTTGCCAGTGAATTACATTTATGCATTCACAACCAGGTAATTTGGGAAAACCGACACTACCAGCAGCCAAGCTTGCCATACTGGGTCGAATGTATCACACACCAACAGCTGCATCCAGCACAGAGCGCAGGCAGAGACAGGCTGTGCACATTTCCCCTGTAATACATCTGAACTCCATTTTTTCCCCTCAGCTCTTGGTGTTATTAATTCTCCCAAACAGATTTTATCCACAATGAGCTGGTTATGTTTCCTTCATTTGTATATGAACTCCTCAAACAATTGTTGTTACTTTAATTATTAAAGTAATTTTATATTATATTATTTTTATATTTTATTTGTATTATTATTTAGTCTTCCCGTTTGGTAGGAGAGTGTTGAGACACAGAAATCTGGTATGGTCATCAAATAAATTAATCTCTCTGAGGAGTTCACCCTTCTGCTAATACTTACAAAAACTGCAGTAGCTTCTTTGTGGCATCTTTCCAACAGGTCGTAGGCCTGTAGGAATCACTTTCTTTCACCGAGCACAATGGTTTCACAAGGAATTTGTTACGGTAATTTTGTGCCGACATGCAAGACAGTTCCACAATACAGGATTAACTGGCTAGAAGCAGGATAAAAACCTCACACATGATGACATGAAGTACAGTATGAAAGTAGACTATAGAAACTGGAATCCAATGTCCAAAACGGAGGGAAAAATGTGCACCAATGGAACAAGGACAAATACAATAAGATGTTTTTGTCCATTCATGGGAGAAGTCTTGCAAACCAGGCGGCCAAAATACTGTTGTTTCTCTGGTATGTTATTCAGAGGATCTTTTCATCTTTGCACACTAAATTTTTATTGAATTGACTGGTCAAATTCTGGCATTTTAAAATGTTAAAAATGTGTTTACATGTTCATCTTCAACATCTTAATGAGTTCATACCCATGTTTCCTTTAAATTAGGGGGGGTTGTGGCAAAAACACTTATTTCTTAATTGTAGCATTTGTATGCAATGTCACAGCACTCTATTACTGACATCCACTCTTTCTTTCTCTATTCACACTGCCACTGTTCTACTATTAATAGATTTGGCAATAGCATGATAAAGAACCATGAAAGATAGAGAAAGAATGCATTATATAAAAGCCAATGCAATCCAGTGGCATTGATGCATCATCCAACACTGTGATAACACAGCAAAGCTCATTGTATCTACAGACTTTTAAATTCTAAGGGCACCACATTTTAACCAGTTAAGAGGCAAAAACTTGTTGTGTAAAAAACTTAAAGCTGCTATAAACAATATTTTTAGATTAAAAGTGGATCAAATGACTATCTTTAATATGAGAGGGGATTTGCTCATAGTGATGAGTCTGCAGAGAATGATCACCCGACTGCAGATCCCCTCAGAGTATTCCAGCACCTTTCGGCTCACTGTTTTGGTTTCCCAGCCCACGGTTTTCTGTTTTGGCTACTCTCACCGCTCTCATCAGCAACGCCTCCAAAAGCAGTCAGTTTTTTCTCCAAAAGCTCAAAGACAGACAAAGTTAGCAACTAGGTGGTGAACATAGTGGAGCATTTAGCAGCTACAGCGCCAGATTATTTCCCTAAACACTTGGTGGAGACTAAAATAGGGTTTAAAGAGGAGTGATTATTGGATTTACATTTGTTGGGTTAACAAAAAACAAAAAAAAACACCTCCAAATGAATGATAATGTTGCAGTGCTGCTCTATAACTGCTGGATGTATAAATAAGAAACAGTTTGTTAACAAGTTTGTCATATCAACTTAATAGTTGGTATTAGTGTTGTGTTTACAGCTTGTTGCACTGCCCACGAGTTCCCCAAATCTCACTTAATACAAGTTTAAAGATCCAGTGTGATAACATTACTGGGAAACCACACAATTTTTTCCACCTGGCTTCTGATGAATAAACTAAATTGAATGACATTAATTTGTAAAGAAACTCGCGCACGGCTACTGTCAATAGCTATTTGTACTGAACACAACTGTTTACACACAGTATATGTATACAATTGTGTACATGCTAAATGTGTTTTTTCATAGTTGCCCTTTCAAACAATCAGAAACATAACAAACTGGCAACATCGGGCATTCCATTTAGTCTCCTCATTTGTTTTGCTGTTGCTGTCAAGAAACAGCTTTATCGATTGGCTTTAATATAAGTGAGGTATGGTTGGCATGAGGGGCTCAAACAAAGAGATCTGTTCTTTTTTTCTTTGTGTAAATGTGAGGATTAGTTGGGGGGGAAAGTTAGGCTCTACAGAGAACAATGAAATCAATAAAACACTGACTCCTCGCAGAAAGAGAGGTAACTCTGCATCGACTACATGCTGCTCACACACTCAATCAGATTAACTAATGAAGCAATTATCGATCCAAAGTGAGGCTGCAGGCCAGCACAGGACTGGCCATTAAGTGGATCTTCCCCTCCGTTGGCCATGCTGAAAATGTCAGGGTCACTGTGTTTGCTGCTTGACACAGTTTACTGAAGCCCAGTATGTAGAAGACTAGTCACTCGTCTGCCTCCCAGGAGTTCTGAAGCGTCCCACACTTCCAGGGGACAGGGGAGGAATTTGATTTCCACAAAACGTGGTGAGGAGCCAGATTAACCTGTTCCATATTTGCTGCTTCAACTGGGTGAAAATGAAGGAATGCAAAACAGAACTGACAACGGCAGGGCTGCAAATGAATAGCATCCTGTAACCCATGCTGCACCGCCAGTACTGGTTACTGGTGTTGCTGCATTCATCCCGACAAAGCTGAATTTTATTATTTTTATACATGAAACACACATATGATAATTAGTGTAGTCCTACAACATGAGCCACTGGGGGAAGAAAAAAGATCCTGTCTGCAGCATCCCTGAATGTCAGAAAAAGTGTACTTTCATTGCCTGAATCCATAGCAACACAAGGTTGTTTCTTTCCACGCTCATAGCAGGAGCGGTGTCACAAGATGTCTCGCAAGATGTCAAAATAGGAGTGCTCATTCTTTCATCAAATAAAAGACAGCGGGAGCTGGTACAGTTCCTCCACTATGACATGATATATTGTAATTCATTATTCTGTGTGTAATCTCTTTCTCCAGTCATGGGGACTGACTAAAAATGCTCTCCTGTGAATACAAAATCAACCTGAGTTTCAGCTGCATTCATTCCAGTGAAAGGCATGAAAAAGCATGAAAGGAAGTTTTAGCACAATCCGCTCACAGCTTTACTGTACTGATTTTTTTTTTTTTTTTTTTGGTTACATGAATTTTAAGGTTGCTCTGTTTCGGTTGTGTGTGCGTTAATTCAATATTTGGTCCTTGACCGGCCCCACCTGAAATCCCAATTAAGACCGAGAAGTTATTGTTTGGTAATTGAACGCCATGCTCCAGACTTGGTCATCAGTCAGTCTCATTCATTTTCACCCACACGGGGAAAAAAAAGCAAACAGTTCTTTTTTTTCTCCTTTCGGCGCACTGAGGCAGGAAAAATATTGCTTTGCGGTTAACTTCTAATCAAATTGCATTAGGTTTTCACAGCCTGTGCCCTCGCTCCATTTGCACAAACCATCCCAGACCTACATGAATTTCACACCCAGGGTAGGAATACTTACTTCTTCACCCAAATAGACCCCCCCACCCCACCCCACCACCAGCCCAGCACACACTGCGCACATGCAGACACACATTTTGTGATCAGACAAGCATGATCATGCTGTTACAGCGCAGTGGTAAATCATTTTATTTGCAGCAAGTGTGGTTTTAATGACATTTTACATGCTCTGGTGTTATTTTTACCACCTTCCGAAACTGACTCGCTGAAACTGTCACTGTTTAGCCCATGTTAGAGCGTGGTACTTCTACAGTAAACAGCCCTCACAACAAATAAATAAAGTCAACTACTGATATTACACAAAGCCAAAAATGAGTACGAGGGAAGACAAGTGAAAGCCCTCTCAGTGCCAAAACACTCACATTAATTCAAAATTATTCGCATAGTCATTACATGGATATTAATTATTGTAGCTTTGCTCTTTAACGTGCTCAGTGAAATAATAGAAAAGTAAGGAGATACAAGCAAGGATTTCAATTATTTAAATAAGGCTAAATTATTTATGTGGAAATTTCCTCAT
This sequence comes from Xiphias gladius, assembly GCF_016859285.1. Taxonomy (NCBI): domain Eukaryota; kingdom Metazoa; phylum Chordata; class Actinopteri; order Istiophoriformes; family Xiphiidae; genus Xiphias; species Xiphias gladius. The sequence continues at coordinate 18,643,581 of NC_053406.1, read as the reverse complement.
CATATTTAACCTTGGACCCACATCCTATAGGCTATAGGCTGTGCCTGTGAGGCACAACGTGGATTTGTTTTCTGCTTGAAACAGGTCTAAGGCAGGGGCTGATTGAACGTATACCTCAGTATGTGTGTGTGTGCGTGTGTGTGCGTGTGCGTGTGTGTGTGTGTGCGCATTTAACTGTAAGTGTGTGAGAGAGTGCATGAGGGAGACAGCAGAGGCGGAAAGTGGCAAGTACTCAAGCACTGTGTTTAAGTACAATTTTGAGGTTCTGGTACTTCTACCATCTTAAAAGACCTCTACATTTACCGCGTCTTACATGAATATACTGTGTAGAACATTTTATTTGACTGCAGTTTATATAATAGCTGTAGTTACAAGTTACTTTGCAGATTCAGATTCATTTCTCACTGTGATAAGTTCCTAAAATGTCACTGTTGTCACTTAAAAATAAATAAAAAATCTAAATGTCAACATTTCAGGAAGTCTCAAAAACAGCCTGGTCTGTCTTAATGACACAATACACTTTTCACATTGAATTGAGGAGGAACTGATCAGCCAATGTGGAACGATGAAAATCCCCCCAAACTCCAAAAATTCAAAACAATCCTCCCTTTTTGGGGCACACAGACCCTCTGTTTATACTTGACAGCCGAAAGGATTAGTCGATTAATCGATTAGATGAGGGGCAGAACATTTATCTGCAACTGTTTCGTTGTTGTTTAATAGCAGAAATGGCAAATATTCGGTGGTTACGGCTTCTCACATGTGAGGTTTTTGCTGCTCTTCTTCCCTGTGAATCATCCTAGACCGAATACCTAATCCGGAGCGATTGGCAGTCTTCACCGTTTACTGACGTTTAATCGACCAACTGAGGAATCTTTGTCAGATTAATACTTGAGTACACTTTACTGCCAAGACTTGCTAATACGTGCTTTTACTTCAGCTCTGTTTATGTCTGGGAAGGCTCTCCTGAACGAGGTGCAGCGTTATTGCAGGTTTACCTCCGTATGTGTGTGTGTGTGTGTGTGTGTGAGTAAGGGGGGAAGAAGAGAACAGGGGGAGTTGGGAGATGAGAGTAACGGGGGTGAGGGATAGGGGGGGGGGGTCTTAAGAAAATGGGCGGGGTGTGTGTGGGGGGGGGGGGGGGGGGGTATCAGGGTATCAGGGGCGGAGCTGCAGACAGTATCGCCCGCCCTCGAGCTCGGCTGTGCCCCTCGCAATTACCTGTTCCACCAGAACTGACGTGAGCGCGAGTTGCCGAGCACGTTGCCACGTTGGGAGAAGAGCCAAAACTGACCTGAAGTACCTTTCCGGGTTCGCGAGGACCGTTTACATTTAATCCACCTCTGATAAGAAAAGACAAAAAAAAAAAAAGAAACTCAGCCAGGTGGGCTTTAACGAACCTCTGAAACAACCAGAACCGACAGAGGATCTGACAGACCGGCAAGGATGCACTTGTTGTCCGCCAGCTGCGTGTGCGCCCTCCTCATCGCCGCGCTCCTCCCGAGCCGAGGTAAGCTATTGTCTCGTTAACCGGCCAGTGGCGGTGGGTCGCGCCGAGTGCGCGTGAGCCGCAGGTACGCGGGGAAAGTCCCGGCTGTAGCACCGCAGGTGCCACCAAAAAACTTGAGCCCGGCTCATCGACCGCATTTCTTGGGGGGTGGAGAGGAGAAGTGGAGCAGGGACAGCGGTGGGTTTCCAGTGAGAAGTTCGTGAGCTGTAATACAGTTTGTGTTGGTCGTAGTTCATCGGAGAATTTAGTCAGGCATGCTCCTTTTGTGTGGTAATGTTAGATATGGCTTTCATGCAGGCCTAAATCATTCTTTAAAATGTCCCTCTCTTTTTAAAATGACAAAATCGTGCACCTTATAAACCACGTATAACGCAGTGGTCACGTTTCTCCTTGTGTTAAATCATGAAAAAAATCTAAATCTATCTTTAATTCATAAAAAAAAAAAAAAAAAAAATTCCCTCTAAACAGACCCAGTAGTTTCTTTTAACTCCACTCTCCTCAATAAAAGGTTAATCATTTTATCTGCTGTCATAAATTTCTGCTGCTATCTGTAAAAAAGTGACTTTTCTGTGTATAAACTGCTTATGTGCCCTGAAGTATTGCCCATTGTGCACCCCCCCCCCTTTTTTTTTTTTGTTTTTTTTGTTTTATCCCCCCACATGATGGGAGAGGCAGTGAGGTAGCCATCATCACCCAGCGCTCATGCCATGATGTCATAATGATGCTCCTCATTTCTTATGTGTTTTCTGCCCTGGTAAGGCGGACCGTTGAGCAGACTGATGCCGCATGCACATCCTGTCTGATTTATTGTAATTACGGGCTGCCTGTTGGGCGGGGGAGAGCACTCCTGACAGGCTCCCTCTAGTAATTACACGTTGGACAGGACTCATTTTGGATGCGGGCAGTTGAAATGGTTTGGACAAGTGAGGGCTTCCAAATTTTAGCAGAGAAACGTGGTTCCTCGGCTGTGAGGTGAATGCCGCAACTTGGCATTAAGTGGTGATTTTGTACTACGCTTTGAAAAATAGATTATGTTGCTCACGGTGGCCGTCTGAAAAAAAGATGAAACAAGGACAAAGGATGCTTTTTAAAAAACACCTCTTAGTCTTATTTTTTTTTTTTTTTTTGCTCTGGTTTTTAATGTGCAGTAGACGTTACTGCCCTTCTGCAGGCTTCCGTGTTGTCTGCTCCGTCAGGCCAACAGGTAGCAGCACCATGTGTTCACATCACTCAGCCAGGCCATTAAGCAAAGCTGCACGGGAGCTCTGAGTTGATCTCACTGCATTCCCTTCCACCCTGTCACACTACGGTGGCGCCCGTTGTTGCAAATTAATATCACCCAGCACCTATCAGTCAGGCCCAGGTGGTTTATTTGAGAGGAAACGAATGGCTCTTTTGAGGTGTTTTTACGCCACTGTGCCGCTGCAGTGCCGTGTGCTTGAGACCGGAGGAGAGTGCACTGAGTGGGTAATGAGGTTAGACTTTATGGCTGTCCACACTGCTGTGTGTTTAGCAGACATGATGCCTTAGGTGATGGTCGAAACGTGTTTGTGTTTGCTTACAACAGATGGTCAGAAAAAAGTGCAAAAAGTGGACCTTGTAAGGTTCCTCTGGAGTTACAAGAAAACAGAAATGTTCTTCATTCTTTGCCAGTTTGCTCAGAATGGGCGAAATCTGACTGAAGGAGTTTATTGACTTTTGGATTTGCAATAAAAACTGCATCGATACTCGTAATAAAAAAAGAGGCCTATGTTTATTATATTTGAACAGATGAAAAAACAGCAGCTCCAGGGGCTTCTGCGTTAAAGGCCGAGCCACGGCCGCAGCCAGATAGAACAGAAAAACAGAGCCCCGAATTAGTCTTAGAACAAACAGTCTAGAAAGATGCATCTGTTTTTTTGTTCACTCCCTCGTCTCCACCCTTCCCCCACCACCACCACCACCACCACCCGCACCCTCACCCTCCTCCTCCTGAACAGACAGACAGTGCTCGGTGTCACAGCTGGTATTACTTGTCAAGCAAGTGGGGTTCTCCTTTTTGCTAATGGACTAATTTCTTGCGGGGGTCACCCAATTCCACCTGAGATAGATTCACTCTCCTTTCTGTCATCTTTAACTAGGTTGTGTCCAGACTTGTCTCTCGTGAATGTTGTGTCGTTAATGCACAGGAAAAAGAAAAAACGGCTTTAATTACATGTTTTGGCTACATGTTAGATTTTCTACAACTGTGTATTTGTGTGCTTGTGCACGTCTCGTCTTGCTTAAAGCTGGCTTCCTCTTGATGTTTGAAGACTGCTTGTGGTTGTTTCTTCTTTGAAAATAGATTTCTTTGTGACTTGCAAAGTATTGTATCCCTTCATGCAAAATTCAGATGCATTCATGAGAAATATGGCAACTCATCTGAATCATGGCTTTGAATAGAAATGCTGCATCCGTACTTCACTTTGTGCTATCGCTTTAATAGTTCCTCCCTTAAAGTACTTTATTTATGTTCTGATCAAATTTAGCAGATGCCCAGCTGGAGAGCTACAGAACACAACCAATTTATGAGTAACTCAATAAAAACAAGAGGAAATAGGACAATCTACAGAATTTAAAGAGTTTAATTCAGGAGCAAAGCATGTAATCTGACTGACAAGGTCTTGAACTCACAAATGGAACAAACCTGCTATTAATCCATAGTTCATCTCACTTATTTAAGCTGAAATGTTTAAAACTGCCTCAAATGTGATACCTATACAAGTCATTATCCTGCTGGATGCTTAACCCAAATTTGGCAGCTCATAATGTCTCTCAAAAGGCTCTTTAGGACTCTCAGTCCTGTGTGTGGTTTTGCAAAGTTAGTATGCCTGTGCTTTCTATTGAAAAACGACCCTACTATTGAGTAGAAAGTGAGAGAGTTGCCATTAACTCGCCCAAGAATCACAAAACGAGAGAGACGTCAGAAAGGAACAGATGTTCAGTAAGGAAAATTAGGTTTGCGTGCGCTCGTTTGTGTGCATTACGTGCTCCTCAGGCCTCGATCAGACTAAGAAATGAGTGGAAATGTGAGCAGAAGGCAGAGGTACTGCCGGTGGAGAGAAAAAAGAGGGACACTGTCATGGGCTCCTCGGACAAGAGAGGGCCGGCGAGACAGGCAAGGTCGTACTGTAAATTAAAGCAGAATTAGGGTGGGGAGCCCAGTGTCACTTCCCATCAGGGAGTGCAGAATACCAACCGGCAGCAGCAGCAGCGCTTTACAGCCTGGATGTGGGGAACAGGCTTAACTAACTAGTGACATGGTAACTCTAGCTTTAAATTACAAGTAGATAAAAGTTTGATCCAAAACCAAAAATAAACTGAAGTTATGATGAAATTAAAATGTGGCTGTTACATAATCTTTGATGCAGCAAAAAAAAAAAAAAAAAGGAAAAAAAAGCAAAGAGCAGGCTTTAGTGCAAATCTAAAATTGGGAAATCTCAGATTAGAGGCGAATATTGACCTGCTTTACTTCTGTGAGCGGAGAAAAATCTTCACACTTTCTGAGAAATCAAGCCAATGCAGAGAAATTATGGTTCAAATATATGCATCTTTACCGTATGTTGCCTCACATACGGTAAACCTAAAATTAAATGTAGTTTAATCAGTAGACCGAGGCTGTGCCAATAACAGCACAGCGGCTCAGTTGCTTGAAACTGTACTTCTGATGTAACACAGTTCAATGTAGCCCTGCATTACAGATTTCTCTTGGTCTTTGTCTGCTCTACACCCATCACACGGTGGGTTGGAGTGATGCGCACACACACACACACACACACACACACACACACACACACACACACACACACACACACACACACACACACACACACACTCTAGCTTCTGCTTCTCTCCACCCCCAGCAGGACACTGAACAGGTGGAGGAGTGTTGGTTTTTAGGGCCGTGAAGGGGGCGAGTGCCTCTTTATGATTCCGCTTTGTGTGTGCAGTTGTTGAAAGAAAAGCAGTTTGTTCCCATCACTCACATTGAGCTAAAGGATAACTTTAACTTATTCACTTGATTCTAACTTTCAGAGGTGGTAGTTCTTTGAGAAAAGCTCTAAAAGAGTTTGAGTGTTATATATATATTTTTTGATATCTCCCACAGTCTAATCACTAAACCAAACATCACCTTTAGATCAGATGTAGTGAGACAGCATTGAAGAAATATGAGCTACCACATGAACACGCTGAGTTTCCTACATGTCGGAGACAGCATTACACTCTCTGCTGGACTCATTGAGCGGAGACATGTATGAGCAGCTTTGCCTTGAGAAAATGAAAGGACTTGTGTGGCAAAAGTATTCACTCTCAGGCAATGACTCAATGAGAAAAGGGTCTTTTGTTCGCCTCTGACAGTTTTACACACAGAATTATCAGTAAAACAGCAGCAAGTGAATCTTAATTACACTTTGGTGACTGGCTTGTCCCACTTTTGAAGTCGGGGGGGGGGGGGGGGGTGTATTCAATTTTTAGAATCTCAGTTAAAATTGTCTCTGAGAAATGCCATTTGAATTTAGCACTTTATTGACTTTCTATACATGTCATTTTACAGTTTACATGTTAGGCTGCGGTGATATCATTTAAAAGAGAGAGGGAACTCTATAATGATCTACCAAACAGACCTGCCATCTTCGTTTTCTCTCTGCCATTTTCTCACTTTCCTCATTTTGCACACAGGTTTCTCACTCTACTGTGCAAAATAATGGTTTATGTGTTATCCAAGGGGAGGGACCAGAGTGCTATTGTTTCAGCTATAAAGAAAGGCTTAACAACAGGAGGGAGATGACTGTGCTATGCAGTACTGCTTCTTTCTTTATGCAGGAATACCCCCATTGAAATGCATGAAGGTTTTGGTGAAAGACCAACTGCACTCTGAAATTGGGCAGCCCCTTGTTTCAGGGACAAAAAGTGAGGTTGTTTCTGTCTTTTGTCATTGACGCAGCCCCCAGCTTTCACTGGATTCCTGTGGACTCCAGCCGACTGTATTGTGAGGCTGGCTCTTTTTAAACAAATGAGTGTATGATAGCGACTTCTTGCTCCCGCTCCTCTCTTTGTCATTAATATGGAACAACACACACCCCTTGGAGAGGGCACAGAGTAGCTGCTGCCTTTCCCTGCACCTCACATGTGCAACCTGACTTGGGTGGTGGGGGTGGGGTGATGGTGGTGGTGGTGCTGGGGAGGGCATCTCTCCTCCATATGAAAAGCCTGTGGCCACACCCATTTTTAACAAGGCCTGGATCTTTGTTCGAATTCTCCATTAGAGTCATTGCTCTGTTTTAATGAATTCTTTGAGAGGCCTCCATTAACTGTGATGGTAATCATTCAACCCCAGAGAATATTTAAGGGATACCATAAAGGGGCACATGTGTATGGAAATCCAGGGATGCTTATGTGGCCTTTGTTTTTGTAAATTGCATTTAATGAACTTCTTTTTCTCATTAAAATTTATCTTATAGATAAAACAAGGACAAAGCACGGTAACACAGTTCCCACCGCTGACAGCAGAGTGTCACCACATGGGAGCACCAGCTCCCATGCGGGGGGGTCCCGTATCAGGGGGCTCCTACTGACCCATGAAGAGGGTCAGTGGTGAACCCCTGATATTTATGCCTGCACTCCCATAAAGTCATTATTTCTGCCTATTTATGAGAGTCAGGTTTCAAGACAGGAGTTTGCTATTGTATTAAACCTTTTGTTTTGACTTTATCTGAGCTTCAGAAGTCAGTTGGGTTGACACAGCTTTTGTGCAAAAGGTGAAACATTCATTTCCAGCCCCCGGCCATCTAATAACATGATATGGAGTTTTTGTCTTCCCATTCCCATTTCTGAATCGGCCTCTGTTGGTTCCAAAGCTCTTTTGCAAAACTGAGAAGTTGCTCTATTCTCTCAGCTGCTGTTTAGCAGTTTTTCATTCATGAAACATCGCACTGCTCCCTGTTACATCCCGCCTTTGCGACTCAACAGAATGGTCTTGTGTCTCAATTTGACCTCAGTATTCACATTCTTGCCATTTTAAAAGCTGTTTCTTTGTGTTGTGCTGATGTCCACCATCCTTCAATCATGGACTGCAGCAGCAGTCCACGGTGCCTGAAGCTATCTTTGATTACATGCTGCTTCGGTTGAACTTGCGGGAGACAGGAGTTCTCATTCAGGGAGGCTCTCTTTCACAGGGGATGGCAAGAGTATATGTCTGATTGGAATTAAAAGCCTGTCATTCAGTTAGTGCCTAAGTAAGAAACAAGATAGAAGATTAAATGGTTGGCCTGTCTCCCTGGGTCATCAATGGATCAATACACTTGGGACTACCCTTGAACTCTAATAGAGGTCTAAAACATACTCCTGGAAAAATGATTATAGATGCAGTCTTTAAATTTCAAATCGTGATAGGTTTTCAAAGTGCTTCTCTCACCCTTGTAGTTATCTTTTAGTGTCCTTTACTGGATTTCAAGCTGCTTAATATATTAGATTTCCAACCAGGGGTACTTCTAAAGTGGGCAGGGAGTACGCGGAGAGACTGTGGAGTAGTCCAACAAAAATGAAAAAGGCAGAAATTACAATTTAATTCAAAATATATATTAACATATTTGTGTTTAGGGGGAAAATAACCATCCAAATAGGATTACAAATTGGTGTGATGCTGCTCTGAGTAAATTTATTATATTTATACATATATTTATAATAACCAGCAAGCTACCAGCTACAACTACAGACTAATGGCACAGTGCACACCTCCCACCAACCTGAGTCAGTTTTATCACTCCATTGTCATGTGTTACAATAATAAAAGTAATGGATGAGTGGTTTATGTAGTTAGCCAGGAGAGACTAAACTGTTTAAATATTTACCTTTAAAGTGATAAATAAACAGCTGAAATATGAACTAAAAGTAATAGATAAACACATGAAATAAATGAGTAAAAGTAAACATTTGAAATAGTTAGCTACATATTGGATATGAGGTTGTTGGTAGTATAAATGCAAAAACTTGATCGAACCAACATAAAGACGGACAGTTCAATTCCATTGACAGTTTCCATCCTGGCCTCAGGGCATGCACTTCCTAATGTGCAGCTTCTTGGAAAAACTTGATTAATGAAAGGAAATGTTATCCTCGCGACAGATTACATTATGTTACTCAAAACTGTCTTATTGTAAGATAAATGCTTCAGCAGTAGCAGCACTGTTTCCTCAGACTCAACCACACTTTTTATTCAAAGAAGACAAGGGGTGGCGTTTTGCATGGCAATTACCCACTAGCGGTGCTTGGGCTGATGCATGACTTGTGGCTGTGTTAGATGTTTCACGATAAGATGCTCTCTTTGCTGTTAAGTATTCAGCTGTTCCCCTGCCAGACCTTACGAGGAAGGTGAAGAGATGCTTGTCCCGTAATTGGGTGCAATACTTAATTTTCTAATGGGACGTCTTCAGAGGTCAAGTAGCCTTGTGTTCCTGGGGAGAATTTCTAAGCATTACACATCCCACTGGTGCAACTTAAATGCCCACTTTTGTTCCGACTTATCCTTGTAGAACAAAAAAAACAACGTGCATGACTACTGATTTTACTCTGGGTGGTCGCAAAAAGAAAAAAGCAGGAATGTTTAATAGTAAACTCACAAGCAGCCTGTCTACCTGAGGCCCTTGTCACATAAAACTTGAATTAATATAATGCCTGGCTAGTCTGTAGAGTGAGTGAACTTTGCAGTGTTTAATTTTGAGATGAATAAAGATGCCATAACCCATTATGCTACCATTCATTTCCCCCATACACAAGTAGGAGACACAGAGGAGATGACACATAATTTCCTCATATAATGATAGTGATTTCATTTGAATGGGCAGGGTCACGCAGCAAAGACTTTGACAGTGAAAAATGAACAGTGATCAGTGTTTCCCCTAGGTTGACTGCTTTTTTTGGGGGGGTGGGCTCTCTTCTGCAAGATTTTGTGGAGTTGAATTAAGGGTACTAATCGAACCAGTATTGGTCATGTGAAGTCAGGAGGAATATTTCCTCTCTGACAGCCGAGATGGGTCAAGGCCTGTCCTCCTATGCTTGTCGGGGGGATGCAGCTGTAACAGCAGGAAAGCTGCTAGTGCTATCGCCAGGACTAGCTTCCCCGCCTGATGGCGCCCCCCCCCCCAAGGCAATGGTAGGGGAGACACTGGTAATTTTTGTAGGTGAGTGTAAGGAAGGGCATTTAGGGTAACGCGACTCTTTTTTCTGAGGAAAACTCAGGGTTACCTGTCTCATTGTGGAGGGCTTGCAACGGCATGCTCATCTATAAACAGAGCCAACACTAACAGATGCACCAAACAAACAATATCACAGCCACAGTTTGTCATTACGAGAATGTTTGTTCAGTCAATAATATGTCCCAGTGGGTTTCTAATTATTGGACAACTTTGTTACCTTCCTGCTCAGGGCAGCATTTCTACAGATATCATGCTTGAATTAATATTTTTTCTTACTGTCCTCAGTGATGTTTTGTGTTTAAAGCATTTTCACATTTCCGGTCAGCACATCTGCAAAGATATTTATTTTTCATTTTAGAAACTGAAGACAGTGGAGGCAGTGGGAAAATTAGTTTATTAGATGTAGTTTTTTTCCCCCTTTTCTCTGAGTGTAGCAACATCTTTTTTGACATTTTGTTGAGAAGTTTTAATGAACTATATAACAAGACTAACAGTTTACTCCATGAGTCTGTACTTAAAGGCACAGTAGTGCCTTCCACTAAATGCTAATGTGAGCATGCTAACATGCTCACGGTGACAATTCTAACATGCTAATGTTTAACAGGTATAATGTTTACCATGTTAACCATCTCAATGTCACCATATTATTGTAGCATGCTAACATTTGTTAGATAGCTCTTCATTACAGAATAAAGTACAGTTGAATCTGATTACAATTTCGCTGGTATTTGGTCATAAATTGAAATACTGAACAAACAAAGTTTCGGCCTGATGATAGCTCTATATGGAAATTTGATTTGATTTTTTTTGTATCACCAAAGTCAATACAGTTCGTCTCGAGGGGAACATGAATGTCCGTACTAGGGCTGCAACCAATAATTGCTTTCATTATCGATTAATTTGAAGTTTATTTCCTCGATTAAGCAATGGGTTGACGAGAAAATAGTCAAATAAACGACATAAGTGTCATGTCTTCATAGCTTTTCTGGTTCAAACAACAGTTCAGAAGCCAAAGATATATCAGTTTACTACTTTGTAAGACAGTGAGCGCAACTATACATTGGAGTGGCTGGAACCATCAAATGTTTGGCATTGTTGGCTGGCAACAAGCACATGGCGAAAAATCTAGCGACTTTTTGGGCAAACCTTAGCTATTTTCCGTAGGGGAGAGTTGCCAGTATTGCCCTGTGAACACGAGGTTGGGGTTTCCTGGGGTTCTGCAGGCACACTTCTCTCTGCTTTCATCCAACTGAACGCACAGCAGCCGACACAGACGTGAATGAGCTTCTTATTTTCTCTCTGAGTGATCATTTCACAAGTTAATATAGCCCAAATCACAGCACAGCCTTGTCATTAACTTATGTATATTAAATTACTGTATATGTTAGAACAGACAATAGGAGAGAAGCAAACGGATAAAGGGTGGTCCAGCCACATGCTAGGTTTTGACCTAGTCTTGTTTCCTGAAAAATTATGATTAATTGATGATCAGAAAAGTTAGCGATTCATTTTCTGTTGCTTAGCTAATTGATTAATCGACTTTCGACTATTTCACTCTGGACCAAAGTGGTGCACCAACCGCCCTCGCCATCTGTATAGCCACACTGCTAGCATGGCTGAAAATACATTCACATTGCATATTGGCGCCTACAATTTCCAACACTAAGATTCAGCTTTTAGCTATTTTAGTTTTTTTGTTAATCACTGCAAGGCTATTTGGAATTATCAGGGGTGTTTTTGTTCTGTTACAATATATAGCTGTTGCCCTAAAGCACCTGTTTTTTATTTTTGTTTGGTTTTTTTTTTGTCTGACCCTGCAGTAGTAGCAGCTCATTGCTCCAGACGACTGACTTTCTGAACAGCGTGTTGACTCAGTTTGCTTGAAGGGGGAAAGTCTGTGCAAAAAAATTCCCGTGGAGAATTTTACTCCTGAAGTCTTTAGGCCACAAATGTAGATATTTTGATATTTTGTAGATATCTTTCAGTAGTAAAAAAGGTGCTGGCACTTTTTCTTTATTGACAGGTTTTGTGTAAAGCGGGGGCTTCTTCTGCTGTTGTTCTGGATGTACCGCACAGGACAAGAAGCGGAGGGGGGGGGCAGTGAAAGATGTGCTACGCAGGGGTGGATGGTTAAAAGCACTTACCTTGATAAATGGCTTCTCCTCATGTCATGATGGAAGAGGGAAATGGAATAGCTACTACTAATGAAATTATTATGCCTTAAAGGACCCATGCACCCAAGATGACAGTGACATATGCTGAATTACATAAACTGAGAGTCGTTATCTCATCTTACAGAAACAAAAGACACTGACAAAAGAGTAAGACTGGGTTTGTTGTGACAGTTTTATTTGTTGTTTTTGAGAGAGGAGACACATATGGGGTATAACACTATCAGTGACCTTGCTTTGACAAAAGATAAGTCATCTTTTGGATTCAACTGAATTTAGTTCACGTATGCCAACACTTTCCCCTTTATATATGAATACACAAATTCATCATACACCAAAACCACCTTGGCGCCATTGGAGTTCACATGAGTGAAAGCTTTCAGCCAAATCGCGTTAGCAGTTATCCTGCCACGTAAGTCTGAAAGTCCTGAAGTTGTAGGAAGACTCAGTGGTGTGACAGCACACGTTAATCTCCAACCTTTCACAGCACTCCATCAAAGCAGACATTGGTCCATGGGTATTAAACATGAAACCACACAGATCTGATGTGCAAGCAGGTACATAATCCTTTGTATGCATTATCTGCATTCCATGTATTCCTCCCACAGCTCTCTGCTCTGTTTAGCCAGCCGGGGCTTTAGGACCCCCCCCAGAGCCAGAAGCTGAAGCAGGACACAATTTGAAACCGTCATGCCCTCTTAATACCAGCCAGGCTGTTTGGCTTATTGGAATGGGTAGCATTGCCTGCTCTGTTTCACAGCAAAGGGTTAGAAGGTGAGGTATGTCATTATGAGTGCACAACACCATACATGACTCTTTGCTCGACTAATGCGAAAGTATCAGCCTTGCCACGCCAATTACCAGAGATGAAAGCTACACAGGCCATCTGCTGAACAAATGAAAATATCTACCTGTTAATATTTTCTGTTGTTTACAGCCTAATAAGCCATACATTATTAATACAGGAAGGAAGGGGCTGTGCATTAAAGTCAGACAATAATAAAACTATTGCACATATTTCCATTAATCATGCCTCATGCAGCGTCTAATGAAGCACTTTAAGATCGATAAGTGGATGCTTTCTTGTTTACCCACGTGATGCGCCCTGGGCTGATTCATCTCCCTCTTTATCCACTGCTCTGGTTTGGGTTAGCTGTGTGTGGGTTGGTCGCCAGCTCTGTCTTCGTAGACAAGGAGCCATTTATCCTGAACAGGGGTGTGTTGTGGCAGCAGGTTTGATTGGTGTCCTCAGGCACCACCTGCAACTGTAATATGGTCATACAGATGGTATAATAGTAAACACAACTGCCCCCCTAGGACCAATGGGCTACAAATGTTCGAAGGATTTCCTTTTTAGACAGTTTGGGGTGGGGGCAGGGACAGGGTGGGGTCGCTTTTACAAGAGAGAGAGCTCTTGTGGTGCAGCGAGACAGACAGGAACTTGAACCAAAGGCTGGCTGCAGTTGAGTAAATGGTGGAACCTGTGGCTTCCAGCAGGGCTAATATTCTAAAAATGAAAAATAATAATAGCAGGTTGCTTTTAGTCTGTTGGTGCGCTGGATGTTTACATCTTGAGCCTCCTGTAGGGGTCTGTCTGTTCGCATATATAATATGCTGAGCATGAGGGTTTGTCATGCATCTTGCTAGGGCTGCAACTAACAATTCATTTCATTACTGTCAGATTTCTGTCAGAAACTAAAGGGGAAATCACACGTTTCCCATCACATGCTCTGGGGAACATGTGATGGGCAGTGATATGTGCAAATTGCTTGTTTTATCTGACCAACAGTTCATTACCCCAAAGATATTTATGCTATTAAACAGAGAAAAGTAGCAAGAGTGTTTACATTTCATTTCTACAACCTCGATAAATGATCTCACTAATTGGTTGAGAGATCAAAAAACTGAAACGATTAGCTGATTAATCGATGACAGAAAATTTATCACTGACAGCTTTGATAATCGATACCTGATTTCAGTCATTTTTTCATGCCACCAGTCTCTAGTTCAAGCTTCTCATGAGGATCTGCTGCTTTTCTGTCTAGTATCACATCTTTGGGACTGCTGGGCAGCTAAAAAAAGACATTTGAAGAAATCACCTACATCACCTGGGCTACAAGAAATTATGTTGGGCATAGTTTCAGTACTTTCTGACATTTCAGTGACCAACTGATGATTCGAACAAAAACTTTAACGAAAAAGAATCCTTTGATTAATCAGATGCCAAATGTCTTCAACTTACAGTTGTATAAAACAGTGAAAAGCAGCAAATGCGTACACTTTAGAATTTGCAAACACCATTATGTTTGACATTTTTGGTCGATAACTGACAAAGTGAATCAGTTGTTAAAATTACTGACTTTATTTTCTGTCGATCGATTCATCAGCTGATCGACTACTCGTTCCAGTGCCAGTGTGTCTCTCCTCCTCTTTCTTTTGGTGTATGACATTAGTGCTCAGGACCCTTTAGGCTAATAATAAAATTGATTACAAAGGATGTTCAATCTATAATCCAGAGAGCAGACCCTTATCCTAGAGGTTAGTCCTGCTGTAGTTGGCTGGGTTGCTTCAGGCAAGCGACGCTGTTAGGTTTATGGCTTGCATGCAAAAAACTGAGAACTCCTGTCTGATGTGATGCCTCTTGAAGAGACCTGGTGAAATGAGGAGCACTTTGATGTCAAGAAGGTTGTTCTGAATGTATCCGGAATATTTTTAAAGCTGCCTATTAACATATCTGGCTGAACAGGGAGAAAAAATGAAAACGTTTTAAGAACCTGAGGATTCATTTCTTGCATTTATTGATATCGCTTCAAACTCTTCAGTAAATCAAAGGGCACTATATTCATTAACGAGAAGCATTGCTCGCTGTTGGAGGCTCCATCTGGAGCATCATACCATCTGCTGCACCTCTTTAACCCTTACATTTATTTTATTAGTCTGTAAACATTGATTTTTATTATCAGTTTGACTGCATTTTAAGCCTTAATTGGGTTAATTAATCTCCCCTGTGATGGCTGGAGGAAAAGGGTCTGTAATTTTAATTACTTTGGCTGAAAAAAAATAGTTCAGAACTACAAGTCCTACCCTCTGAGTAGCTGTGTGCATTTATTTATGCCTCATAGTCTTAAACCCCGAGAAATAACACCAGGGAATCGTATCAACTATTTGATCAGATGCACCTGTTTATCGGGGCTCTGCTAAACTCGAATGCATGCAGCTGAAATGTTGTGAATCTACTTGGATATGCTGAAATCCCAAGAATATAGACTATGAACATGAATCAGACCCGCAGATGGTGTTTTCAGGACATGTGTTGCCTCTCATGTTCGTATCTACCACACACCCACGGCGTAAATGTGGGATTCTTCATGTAACGTTCTTTATCATGTGTGTTATTCTCTTGTAAAAATGGTTTCCTTTATCCGTGCCCCTGAAACAATTGGCAAAGACCAAACAGAGATAGAAATCCTTGGATTTAAGATTCAGCTCAGCTTCAGCCCCCCCCCCCAAAAATGACTCTTAGAAGTGTTTCAGCCTTAAATTCAATGCCTCTGTGATTAGAAGCAGAGTTGTTACGTGTGGATGCAAGCTCATCATTGGGCATGAGTGAGCAGGACAAAATTCAATAATGCTTGTAGGATCCTCCAGTTTATTAAGTTTGAAGGCTCCTTGGCATATCAGAAAGTTATCACATTCAAATTACTCTAAAATAATTAAGAACGAATGAGTGGTTTCTAATCACATGTCTGAATGAACTGAATTGAGATTTAATAGGTCTCAGCCTTGTTATCGTCTACACAAAAGCAACATTGACAATACACTCATAAGCAAATTTAATAGGAATCCTATCTTTACTGATTTTGGGCACAGAAGTGAAAATACCGAGTTAGAGCATGGAATGACAGTTCACCTGTATAGATGAGGTTGCAGAGTACATTTTTTTTATAGTTTATATGTTTATTAAAATAAAGATACAGTATATGTATACTTTATCTGTTAAGATTGAAGGTCACTTGTCTTTGGACAAATTTTTTCCATTTCTCTTTTTTTTTAGATTTTTGAATAGGTTTTAAGCCCCTGATTGACCTGTCACGGCCTACAGGTGGCCTTTGTTTGAGAGAGATGTAACTCAGAATGATGTTGTATGATGATTTGCACATGTCTCAACCCCAATTAAAATGAACTTTATCTGTGCAGCAGAGGGAATCAAGTTGGCAGTGCCCTTTTTTCCCATTTTATTAACTAGAAATTATTTAATAATCCCATTTTCAACATTAAAGATGGATTTGCTCACGGGCTGTGTCTATTTTTAGGAAATGACTTTGAAGTCAGGGAGGGCGGGCAGGCTTTTATACCTTTACAGTGATGGAGTTTTTTCCATTCTTACCTGAGAAGCACGGTTAAAGTGACACAGCGGAGCTGTGTAGATCCATTAGCTTGCAATTGTGTCTGCCACTGACAGGGAATTTAAAAAAATCTGTCTTGTTCATTCATAACCCAGAGCCTTGACTGAGGTAATGTCAGCTCCTCTGGAAAGAGAAATATGAAGTCATTGCCAAAACGTTAGGCACTGAGTTGCATTAAGATGGGTTAATGGATAAGTAGGAAGCGGTTTGGCTATGCTTTGTTAATGGCGTAATGTTGCCTTTAATGGCATGTCGTTAATGGAAGATGTTGGTGGATGCTTTAGAGTCAGGACTCAGAGCTCTCCTATGATCAGCCCCAAGTCTACCCACAGGCATCTCCCGACCACCTCTCCCCTCGGGTCTGCGCCTGGTCTGCCCCTTGCCTGTGCCCCTCAAATACATAATTCACAACATAATGGACATGATTTCTGAGTGCACTTACCATCCAATCATTCCAGCAGGCTGCTGTCTTAAAAGCAGTCCCTGCACCTGTGCAGCTCATCTGCTAACGCAATTTATGACATTTTTTTAAGCGGGTTTTTTATGGATGCTTGTGTGGTCGAGTGTGTACAGGAGAACATTTCAAAGACTAATGATTATGCCCATTAGATCAATTTCTAGGAAACCTTATGGCAAGTCATTTAGAGTGATAATCACCTTCCTGTAATATGCTCTTATCCTTCTCATCTATCTCACCCTAAGAAAATGACTCTGTGATACTGCCAATAATGTGTATTCAGAGTATAAGTACTTTTCCACAGACATATTATATAAAAAGGAATGTATTTTCCTTCCTAATAGTGTAGACATGTTCTTAAGCCTTATGGTAACAATTATTCATGCTTCCTGTAACTCCAGTACAAACAACCACCCTCCACCCCACCAGAAATGAGTTTTCTTGTGCTTTGCTGAAGCTTAGCTGAACAATTTAAGATAAATCAGAGCTGAATTGTCTTTTTTGATTGCGCTGTCAGCATCTTTAGAGCGAAACAGTCATTTAAAGTTACTTGAACATCATCTATTGACAACACTTGACAATGGTTCCCTTTCAAAATCTCATATTAAACTCACTTCCTAATCAAAGGGAAAAATGCAAAAGGTTTTTGAATCTGTTGCCATTTGTTTTTGTATTCTGTAAATCTTTATGTCTCTTATCATCCAACTTCAAAGCTTGAATCATAGTCAGTTAGTAATGATGTAGAAATTCAGATTATGCTGACATTCAGAGGGTTCTTGGATGTATGAGAAAATAACTCTAATGGTGCAAGGTCCTGGCATTCTACCTGGCAGTCTGAGGTCTATTTTGTTGTTTGGCGCTGTGTTTTTCTTATTACCTTGGGCAATGGTTTAGGCGCAGACAATGTGAAATCATGTTGAGATATTTCCACCTCAGCCTCAGTGAAATTTAACGGAAAACCTTACTATTTAAACCACTAACAGGAAATATCATCTTTTTAGATGCCAGTCTATCAGAATCACATACTTTCCTTATCACTTAAACTCAGTTTATTTGCTTCACCACTACCAGCGTCACATTTTTTTCATTTAAATCTCATTAAACTCTGATTGGTGCATGTAAGTACGCGAGATCATCTTTCTCCAGCTGAGCCCCGCCCACTTCAAGTCAGTGAAAAGAGCACAGGAAAAAAACATATAGTAAGATGTCTCAAATAAAATAAACAAAACTGCTCCAACTTTGGCAGCAAATAGTGTTTTCTTGAAAGACCTCAGTGGTCATAGTAGGAATTGGATTCAAAAATATGTTTTGGGGGCCTTAAAACTTGCATTGAGCATCACATTACATTTCTTTAGGGAATAAGCCATTAATTACACACGTGGCTAAAAACACCTGAGGGCAAAATAAATCTTTTCCTTCTTGAGCCCTCCTGGCTCTCTTTGTCCTCTCCCCTTAATCCCCGACGATAGGCGGAAGCAGCAACCTGATCCCAAAGCAGCAGGACTGCACAAGTACTGAGGAATCCTCAGGACGAGTCTGAAATGAAGAGAAAATGGAGCCAGTGTTTTCAGTCCCGAGACAGCAATGGGAACCCGACAGGTGGGACTGCAGGCAATGCATTAGCCCTGTTCCCGCCTGCTGTCATCTGTAGGTGTCTGTTGACCACACATGATGCGGCAAACGAACGTTAGTTTCCCTGTCTGGGGGGGGGGCATCTATATGTCTCTCTAGAAAATATGCTATTTGTTTCACACTGGAAACTGCATTTTATAGATAGCGAGAGGGGAGTGTAAGGCAGGCTAGGCTATTCATTGCTCAGGTACACTGAAATATAAAGACGCACAATGAGGGATGAGGGTTATTTTCTGGAGCTTCACTCCTCTGTGCCTTTGCTTTCTTATATTTTGTAAAACCTCTTACATACACATTACAATTTTTTTCTGTTTGTCCTGAATAACATGCAGGATTAACACGAGCTATGTGATTGGTTGTTTAGTTTGTCAAGCATGAACACTGTTGTTGGTTTGGAAGCCCAGTGGTCTAAAAATGTGTCCATGCTGCTATAGTCTATTAGGCATAATGGCTTATAGCTCCCCTCCTTCACCATCGGGTTAAGGAGGGGAGCCATTATTCTTAATAGACTCAGACTAATAATACTGTTTGTTGTATACTCTACATAATTCTCCATGTGCTGTCCATTCTCCTTAGCAGTACACATGCTTGTTTTGCCCTGAGGTGACAAATATGGCTCTGCACAGTGCAGGCTGTGAAAATGCAAGGGGTTTTTATTTATTTTATTTTACTCCGGTTTTTAAGGTTGTTCTGGTTGCGACAAAAAAAAAAAAAAAAAAGTCAATTATAGAACTAAATCGATTTGTCAGTTAGTTGATTAGTCAATCAACATAAACACTGCAACTGTTTTTGGTAATGCAACAATTGTTAAAGTCATTTTCAAGCAAAAGTCTCTGGTTCCAGCTTCCCCAATGTGGGGAGTTGCTGCTTTTTTTTTAATGTCATTGCAAACCGATGATAATTGGGTTTTGGACTGTTACTGGGACGAAACATGACATTTAAAGATGAGACCTTGGTCTCTGAGGAATCTGAATGGGCATTATTTCAGTGGTTTCCTGTTTTCCTCTTTTCTTTTTTTTCTTCCTTTTTTGACATTTCTTAAACTAAATGATGAATTGAGAAAATGGTCCACAGGTTAGTCCTTATGGAATATAATAAGTAGTAGTATTCAATAGTAGAGAATTAAATCTTTGGGAACTGTATTTGAAGCAACATGTGCAATCGTGTTATTTTCTTGATTAATCAGTTTGTAATAAAAAAAAAAAAAAAAAGAAAGAAAGAAATATCATAACATGCTAGAGCCCAAGGTGATAGGTTCACCTTGGGCTTTAGCAGTAGTCCAAAACACCGAAATATTGAGTTTTTTATGTTGGAACCAGCATTTTTGCCAGAAAATGACACGAATGATTATCAGAATAATTGCTGGTTAATTTTCTGCCAACAACAATAATTGTTTCAGCTCTAAAGTAGATCCTAAAATTATCTTGTGATATTTTATTGAAGGCAATAACTGAACAGGTTTTCAGTTATCTGAATGTTGGAAGTGGATGAATTTGTTCAAAAGACACATGCCTGAAAGGTGATATCTTCCCCATGTGTTGCACAAGAAAAACATCTCCTAAGTGTGAAAACAAACGTCTCTGCTGTTTTTGAGACTATTTTCCCATTCCAATATTTTTCATTCATTTTTATTAATCAATTCACTGTTATATTAATGCCAGACAATATCACACACTCTTTTTCATTTTAAAACTATTAAATGAGTTAGATTTTGGACCACGTTTCTTTATAAAACTTTAGGATAAGAATCCATGGAAAGTGGATCACTTATTAAAAACAAAAAAAAAAGAATAGACAGGCCTAGTTCAGCTGGACCACGGATACAGCTGGCGGAGAACCTTGTCAGAAAATGAAACCTTTGTTCCAAGTCTTTCTGTCCATAAATTGACCTTCTTTTCAGATTGGTTCCCTCCTAAAGACCCTCATTCCCTTCTGAAGGTCAAAAAGACCCAGGGCAACATCTTTAGGGTGTTGGGTAGCTTTCTGCGCCTTGAAACAGATGGCGTGGGACAAAATGAGGCTCGGAAAATGGCTGTAAATCTACACGTCACAGACTCTGTGCAGTTCATTTCACAAATGTGGCTTTTGTCGATCCGTAAGTACTTGAACAAACTCATACCTGCTGCTTACTTCTGAACAATAGATGAATTTAGCCAGCTTGTCAACATCAGTACCAGAGCAGAAACGATTTTCAGCAATTATTTTGATAATTGTTTAATCATTTCAGCCTTTTATCAAGCAAAAATGCCAAATATTCTGTGTTTGCAGCTTCACCAACATGATGATTTGTTGCTTTTCTCTGTCATATATGATAGTAAACTGACCGTCTTTGGGTTTTGGATCGTTGATTAAAATAAGGAGACTGAAGATGTCCCCTCGGGCTTTGGCAACATTTAATGGCCGAATTTCATTATTTGCTGGCATTCATTTGAGGACACTTTTACACTCATCCTGTTGGGAAATTTCCCATTCAATATTATTACTCCAAGGAGAAGAGAGTTCTCATCATTAAGAAGCCCTTTCTCTCTTAAAAGTGAAACATGAAATATAGTAGTATGTAAAACCCACATTTGTTTATCTGGTCTGTCAGTCACTGACTCCCACCCTCTCCAGTCAGACTTTTGAAGCAGCCAGAAATCCATTTCTCTGACAGTTAACATTTTTCAGACTGTCTTTTTCAGCTCATCCTCTGAGACGCCCGTAATTTCTGGGTGATTTTCTCCCGTTTAATTTCTGCAGTAAAGGCGTCAGGAGACGCTACTCGTTTTCAGTCATCATGAATTTATTTTGTCTGACGCAGCGAAACATGTCGCACGAGCCTTCAGAAAATCCCTGCAGGTAAAACTGGACTAATGAAACACTTTTAGTGCTGACTAACTCTGAAAGACTCACTATAGATGGACTTGAACTGCAACAAAACACACGCTACCCTAGCAAGATACACAACAAACAACCCATAATGACACAATCTCTGTAGAAGACCATAGTTACACTGGTAGTCTCTCCATTCAAAAAGAATGTCTAATTTTCTGGACACGTAATTGACCAGTCCTCAGAATATAAAACGATCCCCACTTTTTCAAACCTAATATCTAGAAAAAAAACATTGTCCTATATTCAAGAACATAAATGTCCGTACCAAATTTCATCGCAATCTGCCCAGTAGCCAGTGAGACTTACTCCCAACCACACATGTTAACCTAGAGGAACATTTGTGTATAGGAAAGCCAGGGGATCATCAAAGTCATTAGGGTACATGGTCTGGCGACCATGAACGTCTGTGCAAAATGTCAAGTCAATCAATTCAAGAGTTGTTTGAATATTTCAGTCTGGACCAAAGTGGCGGACCGACTGCATAACCAACGGAAGGACGCGGCCGTCCCCTGAGCCATGCCGCTAGCGTGGCTAAAATATTTGTAGCCTACCCACAAATGTGAGAGAGACATAATGTATTGCAGAAACACCACTGCCGCCCTCCTTTAACTGGGACATACAGAGCAGAACATATAGCGTAATCTGTTGTGTGTCCTTCAGTCAGAGTTTGTCAGTTATCGACATTAGTATTTTTTGTAGTCACCTCTCGACAGTCCAGCAAAAAAATACATGCTGATGCCCTTAGTTTAATGCTATAAAGACACTGACAGGCAATAACAGTGGGCAGGAAAAAGCAAAATTATAGAGTCCAGAATGTTGACATTTGGAAGTGTGTTTCCATGGTTCAGCCTGCAGTAAAAAGAGAAAACGTGAAAGGGATGTCGTGCAAGTGTGCTGTCAGTTATCCATCGGTGACATGATTACATCCCTTCCCTCGAGAGAGGCAGATGTAGATAGTGAGGATGTAACTGTTCATTTAGATCCCTTTTCAGCTAGCCGGTCTGGAACAGTTCCTCACCATGAACTTATACTGTACCAGAATTTAGACACAGTCATATGCTTGAAATGGTCAGTAACATATGAGTTCAGAGTGTGTACAGGGTGAAAGGGAAGACAAAACAGCAGCCTGTAGAGCGCATATATTAATAAATAGCTACAAGGATGCTTTGGGGACCCTGGTAGTAGTTTTCTGAAACCTTCCCACACCCCTCCATATGACAGCAGACCCTCTATTTTTCTTGACAGCCAGTAATGAGAGATTGAGCTTATTAAATCACTGATCTCTTCTCATTTCAGATACTTGATATGGCTAATCAAAATTCAGCACTTGTTCAATTATTAAAGAAGAGACTAGAACGAGAAGCAGAATGTCAAGGAAGGTCAGGTTTTCTTTGAATTCTCGCTTCTTAGGAAAGCACTGTTCACTATACGAATCTAGCCTTTCCTCAAGTATTATTGATCTAGTTGAAGTGGTTCTGTCTGCCCCCTCACCGCTGAACCGCTTCTGAAGCGAGGCTATTTGCCATCAAGTCTTTGTGAACATGCGCCATGGGATCTCCATTCACTGCACAATCCTCATTTTCAGCACTTAATAAGTTTGGGCCTCCGTTTTCTCCGTTTTCTTCTTGATGCTGCAGCTGAAAGACGTGCGCGCACACTCACACACACACACACACACACACACACACACACACACACACACGCAAACACACAAATGGGGGGCGTAAGGTAGCAAAACAGGGATATAGAGACTAGTGTGGGGAGGCAGCTGATTTCCCTGGTGAGCTTATATCTGAGTGTTCGTCACCTGTCTCTTCTCAGGGACTGAGGCGCTTTAATCAGGACCATGAAAGCATCTCCTGTGGTGCTGCCTCCTATCTCTGTCACTCGCCTGTCTATTACTTGATTTACCATCGCCAGAGTATTAGCTAATTTTTTTTTTCTTTTTTTTTGTGTCCAGTATGAGCATTCGGCTTTTTTAAATGCAGAGGATATCACACAAAACCTGGCCAGCCAAGTTACTTCGGGTTCAGAGGACTTAAGTGACAGTAAAGGATTCATAATGACACAAGCCCAAACCTTCCGCTTGAGGTTCTGGACACACTGAGCCCTGTTTAAAAGCTTCTTTTTAAAAAAAACAAAACAAACATATTTGTTAACATAGTTGTATCAGCTTGATACTTTATGACTGTAATTTTATGAGAGTGGCTTATAAACATGATTTTGAACTGATGACATGTTGCAGAAGTCTGATAGAAAAAATGACACATTACTTCTCTTTGGAGTCTCAGAAACCCCAGATTTGGAAAAATGGTTAAATGCAATGCTTTTTTCTTATGCGTTATAGCTGTAATTGATGTTGACAGTATTTTTTACACGGCACTACCCCTCCCACATCCCAAATAAATCTGTTTAGATTTGTGTTTTGGAGTTTTTAATAGTTTTTCTCATCATCTCAGTAACCTCGTGGTGGAGGATGACATACTGTAAAATGTCAATAAATGACTACCTGGCAAACAAAAGAAATATGTAACTGTTCATGTGTATTCTATATAGCATGTGTAACATTAAAGTTTTCCTTAATAACAGTGCTTTGTAGACGCTCCGAAGTGTGGGAACCAAAACAATAAGGAATTATCCAATCACAACAAAACGCAAGGGTTGAACAGTCTATTACCACTTTTAATTGTCGCGTCATCATATAGACAACTGTTAGAAGTGATCATTTTTTTGTATGCTTTATGTGTGTGCTTGTGTTTGTCAATGTGAAGTCACACAGTTCACCTACTTTTGTTGCAAAGGATTACCTTATCTCAGTAAGCAGCAGGAGCTTTGTCTTCTGTAACTCAACATGTGCGCTTAGTACTCATTGTGTAACAGTGTAATCTGTGCAGATAAAGCCTTTTCCTTAATATAGACTCTTTTAAAAGTTTGCAGAGAGGCTGAACACAGCTTTATTTGAATATTCTAAAATGCCTATTTGAATTTTAAATGTAAGGAGTCTAATATATAGGAAGAGCGATAACCTTTCCAACACCGCAGTGCTTGCAGTGTAAGCCGAATATAACCGACGCTTGTTATTTAACAGATTCAGCAGAGCAGGTTGTGTAGCATTCTCTCCTGAGAAGTTTGAGTCTCAACACCAAGATACAACATATGTGGACCTGGTTGCCAACAACATTTCAAATAAACATTTGGATGTTTACTCGACCGCTAGAGTGTTCTGGCACCAACAGGTGCACCGAGGTTTAGCACATAATCAAGGCACTGACAGATTATTTTCGGCGCCCTAAATGAACTCCTGAAACGAAATGTAGAAGTTAATCATCAGATTTGACACATATGCAAAACCATGTGCCCATGTCTTGCACAGAGAGCTCATTAACGGCCCCCGTCTTAATAGATTCACAATGTCTCCATTTTCCTTTTTTCTGCCCGCCGTGTGCAATCTTTTCCGCCTGGGCAAGAAACCTGCACATCTAGCTGAAGCCCATTAAGGCGTGAGAGTCAGTTTCATTAGATTTACATTATCAAGAGAAAAACAAGGCAGTGTGGGATGGCTACATCAGAATGCTGTGTTCGCACCAGCAATCTGCATTACCATTTCAGGCGGATCAGACTGATGTGCACCCAATGGCCAAAATCTGTATGTGAGCAAGGCTGTGAAGTGCAGGCACAAATTTACAGTCCAGCAAACTGCCCATTTGCCGCTCGTAGTCTTTGGAGCATTCGGTAAAGCTGCATTTCACTTGTATGAAAATTAAGTATAACTTCATCAAATGCTTAGGAAAATAATTATTCGTTAATATAGGAGAAAATGTGCAAATATCCTAAATTGTGCGCTACGCAGGACGACATCTTGACTAAGGAAAATAACTTATTGAGCTTTTAATCCTCTTGTGTCACATTATTATGCAATAGGAAATGCTTTTAGGTGTGGCAAATCATGGACAATTATGGCATCAGTGCAGGAAATAGTTTTAATTGTACTTCGGTTGACAAGTGACAGAGCTTATCACTGTGTTTGGGGAAGTTTTCCTGGTAAAACTGTGTGCAGCTGAGATGTAGTGAGGTTTATTTTTTTCCCCATGCTGTCAACATTAAATGTCACTGAGCCTTATTTAAATGCACGGAATCTATGTGGGTGAAGTTCTGTGGTAGTGCTATGTGTTTCTCAAATAGTTTTTGCTGTGTGGGTTACGCTGCTTTGATGCTCAAATGAGCAGTTCCTGCTTCACGGATAAAGCTGTAAGCAGTAATAATAGTCATAAACACAGATACACCTCACACCTTTTTTAAATCCCCTTTGTTCTCTTCTGTGTATATTTAGTTTCCTGTCTCTGTACTTGTAATTCCTGATGTTATACATATATATATGATATATATATCATATATTATTATTATATATGTATATGTATCTACGTGTATATGTTTTATATGTTATGTGTGTGTGTGTGTGTGCGTGTGTATATGGGATACGTACATTTGGACAGAGCCAGTTCCAGTTAATAAGCTAGGCTGTAGCTTCACATTTCCATCTTCTCATCTAGCTCTCTGCAAGAGAAATAGGTTTATTTCCCAAAATGTCAAACTATTCCAATAAAGTGAGAGTAGTGTCCCACAGGGCAGGGAAGTCACACAGTAACGGCCTAGCTAAACACAAAGCAGACCTGGCCTATTTAAAATCATATTATTACATTTTTTGTTGTGTGTAATCTGCGTGCTGTCGTGGCTTTACACATGGTGGTCAGTTCAGAGTCAGACTCGATGTTGTTTCAGAGTTGACAGGTAATAAAGATGAGTGACAAGTGCCGGAGTGTGAACTTGCTCAGCTGAGTGTCAGGAGGACGGCAGTAACAGCGGACTTTGTTGACTTGAGGCAAACTGTTTGATATGTTTGTGTCTGTAGTAAAGTGATACATCGAACTGGTACGTAACTATTTTATGAACTTGTTTAATTGTCTTGATGTGAAAATGGAACTTGACAACAGGAGGTTTAGCATGTGGGAAACAAAACAGACAGAGTAGGGAGCAGACCTTTGTGCACCTCCAAACTTGCCCTCTTACATTCAACTGTGCAAATACGCCTTCAGGGTCCCACTTGTATAATGTAGACAATGGTAGCCACAGTAAAAGTATTTACTTTCATTCAAATGAGTTTCACGCACAAAGCAAATGAATTAACTGCCCCATCTTTGCACCATTTTGAGGAAAACCTTGAAAATACGATGAGTGAAGAGGGAAAGTGAGAGTAAAACTTTTGTTTCAGTGCAGATAAGGCATTGTAGTTCACAGCTGTTTCTTTGTGCACAAATATAATCAGACAATTTCAGGGTAGAATGCACACAGGATATTCAAGCATCTTAATTGTTTTTGCACTTTTCCTGTAAATACACAAATATTATTTGTCAGTGATTCAACAGAAAAAAACTGGCCGACCGCTGCTTTGTTCTAATACACTTCACTGAACTGCAGATGAGCTGGTTTGGATTTTAGCTGTCGGGTGTTCGTTTCCAAACACCCACTCATGCGTTTACCTTAGGCTGAACTCCGAGAGGTCTGAAATGTGAATGCAAATACCAGAGAACTGAGCAACACCTCATCTTCAGTCGGGCCATGGCAGTCTCTTCTTCCCTGCAGCCCTCGGGCTCTAACCCCTCATCGCACCCCATTGAGACACTTCTGTTGGCACCCTCCCCCCATCCCCCTCTCAAGCACTTTGTCTCCATGGCGATGTTTTCAATGAAATTTAGGGCAGGAAAGGTTGTTTTCTTTACCAAGGGAGCAGTAAAATTAGCAGACCTCCAAAGAGACTGCTGCTCTTGGTGTATTTAGGCGGACACTAAGTGGTATTGATAAATGTCCGTCAAATATGTACAGAGGGGGGGGACTCTGAGGCATTCAGAATATTAACGGATTTCAATTTTCCGTCAAAAACTTTCATGCTATGTTGGAGTTGACCACATTAGCCCCTCTGAAAAAGTAATTGAAAAATGTGGCTTTGCTTTTCTCTCTTGCAGTCAGCGGTTTGGAGACTGTTATCGGCCTGTATGGGGAAACACTCGAGATCCCGTGCAACAATGGGGCCATAAAAGCAGAAGACGTCCTCATCACTAAATGGAAATATGTAAGTCACAGCAGAGGTCAATAGATTCAAAATGGTGAAGTGTGTGTGTCACCCACTTGTCATGTCTGAGCCACACCCAGTCTGAGTGCATATGCTGTGCATTAGACCATGCATCTGTCCCTCCATATGACACTGCATTAGCTGATGGAGGCCAGTGCCATATGTGACAGACATGTAACAAATGCACTCTGCTCTGCTTTCCAGGACAAAGGAGAGGGACTTCCAGGAGACCTGCTGGTCAAGCAGAAAAACCAGAATGTCTCAATCAGCGCCACTGATGAATACAAGGGCCGCGTGAGCATGGCGGCAAACTCCAGCCTGCTGCTTTCTGCAGCCAAGCTGGCCGACCAGCGGACTTTCACCTGCATGGTGGTGACCGGTGCAGACATCACAGAATATCCAGTTAATGTGGTGATCTACAGTGAGTACAGGCTGGCACAGGTCCAGCATAACTTCCCTTTGTGGATTTGCTTTAGTTGAGGTGGTGCTGTGACTGTCAAGAGCACCATGTAGCACACAAATCACTTACAATAACATCGTGCTCATGAAAACACTTTTTTTTTGGTTTTGTGTTTCAGAGATGCCAGCCAGCCTGGAGATCTCTGACAAAGCGGATGAACTAGAGATTGGCAGACTTACCGAGGTGGGGTTTTTAATGATAAACATCGCTTATACCTACAGTAAACCATCAAGGGAAATCCCTCACTTGAGCTAAGCTATCTTGAGTCATAGCAGAGACCATGTTACTACAATAATGAGTTCTTTGAAGTGATTCTCATGAATTAGTAAAAAGCAGAATCCCCTCTACTGCAATTAAAATACCCAATGGAGCTGAGGGGCTTTAGAAATGCTTTGGGCATTTCATGGTCTATTGCGCAGGAAACTCCTCGGCCCTCAAATGGCGGCGAGGCACCGAAAAAGCAATTTGCTCAGATGTTTGGTCATTTATAGAGATTCACGAAATTGTGATATTTTTTATTCTTTTTTTTTCAGTATTTTTGTCTTCGAGTGCAGGTTTTTGCCACCTTTCTCAAGTTGTGATTTTTTTTTTTTCCCCACAGCTAGGAACATGTGTTGCACAGGAAGCAAATCCAGCTGTAAACATCACATGGTCAAAGAACAATAAACTTCTGGTGGCTGATGGGAAAGGTATGTACTCCTCATCCTGTTGCATCCTTAAATGCTAACAAAACAGCTTTTTTGAGTGGTTTGGCCAAATGTGACATTTATAAATATCAAATAGAAAACTGTTTTTATTCTCTCTGATTGGGAGAGTTGCTTTAAGTTATTCTTCAGTGAGGAACTGTGCTGCACTCGTCGACAGTGTTTTGGTCATTGCACCACTGTTTCCTTGTTAGGGTTTTCAGACAGAGTTGTTTGTTCTTTGTCTAGGGGTTTCCATCCAGGCCTCGGTGCTGGTAGACCCCGTCACTGGCCTCTCAACCACTTCCTCTATACTGGAGTACTCGGCCGAGAAGGAAGACACGGACGCCAAATTCACCTGCAGCACTCAGCACATCGTGGGCGCAGAGCTGGTTTCCTCTCCAGTGACCTTCACAATCACCTGTGAGTCAGGGAGCTCCACTAACAACATACATCGAACACACTTTCTGTTTGCAGATGAGCTGTTGTCAGAGTAACTTTGGCACAAAGTAAGAGATTAAAATGCTGGGTGATAATGGATTTTTTTTTTTTAATTCCATCAGCACCACAGGCTATGGAAAGTTGATCCTCTGTCCTATACTTACCTTCCCAAAGGAAAATATTTTTTCCAACCTGATTGTGTTTTTTTCTTACTTGTTACTAAAATATTTCAGAAGACTTCTATAACATTCAGTGTAGCATTATATTATGTGCCAAGGGACAAGTGGTCAGTTTTTGTTACAGATCAGGATCCAGCTGTGGATCCACACACTTTCCAATAAAGGATTTCTTAAAGGATTAGTTTGACATTTTGCGAAAACACGCTTATTTGCTTCCCCGTTGAGAGTTAGATGAAAAATCAATACCACTCTCATTTCAGGGCGGTAAATATGAAGCTACAGCCAGCAGCTGGTTAGATTAGCCTAGCACAAAGACTGAAAGCAGGGGGAAACAATTAGCCGGCCAAGGAATAACCCTGTAAAACCACAACTTGTCATTTTAACACTGGTTTTTGTTCAGATTAGAGATGCTGATAGGTGGATTTTTTTTTATTTTTACCTTTTGCACATAACCAGGCTAATTGTTTCCCCGTTTCCAGTTTTTATGCTGAACTAAGCTGACAGCTCCATATTTAATGGACAGATATGAGAGTGATATCAATTTTCTCATCTAACTTTTACCAAGAAAGTGAATAAACATATTTACCAAAATGGCAAACCAGTCCTTTAAGTAAAGACTTTCCTCAGGTACCTTGATGTGTCCATAAATGAAAACTACAAATTTGGCACATGTTATCTCATGACTGTCTATCACCTTGGGTATTTTGGTAGAGATCCAAAACCAGGTACAGACGGGAAAATTTTAGGAAAGATTAGACAGATGTACAGACTTGAAGGAAGCACATTCTGTTTGATTTCATTCCAGTTTTGTTAAAAATGTGAAAAGTTAAAAAGAAAAAAACAACAACACTGCAGCAGAGGGTTGTTCCACTATGATAAAATCACTCTGAACATGCAGTTTTATACCAGGTTGATCTGTTTAGGATTTTTTCCCCTGTGAGAATTATAAACACTTGATAAACACTTTTTATGTAAACACTTTATTCACATTTATATAAATACATTTATCAAATATTGACAGAAGGAAAAAAGTGGTGCTGCTTTCAATTCCGAGCCTCAATTATTAAAGTGTTTCTATTGATTGTAATGTGATTTTGTTGTATTTTTGGCGAATACACCTGCCAGATGTTATTTTAATATGACGTGGCATGAATTTAAAAATACAGTCAAAGGTAACACTAGTCTGACGATTTAATTGAAGTAACATTTTCTCGACATCACATGGCATCACATGCAGCCTGCAGATGTAGCCGGCGGAGGCAGACTGCAACCTGTGTTGTTTTGTCTCTCTACAATAACAGTTTTTCCTGTAATCCTTTTGACTCTAGCCAAGACAGACAACAGTAATTGCACCTTAAATGGCGGCAGTTGGCAAATTAGGTGACGATTCTGTAACTCTCTAGTGGGATTTTATACCAAACGCAGCATTAAATATTGTAGTTACCAGCTCAATGTGGCCTTTTAAGTAGAACTTATCAGTTCTGGAACACGGCTCTTATAAGAAATGTGAAGGGTTTGTCTCAGATGGAGCAGAAACATTGAGCTTTGAAGGGATTGTTTGGTCGAGTGCCTCAGAAGATGACTTCAATTCAACCTTCTCCTCAGCTGGATTTCGAAGTTCGTTGTAACCAGTACTGATGCACAAAGTTAGAGCTCTCTGCAGCGTGCTCACACAGTGGGGCTCTGCAGTCCTTGCAGTCAGCTGTTTGGGCCACACGCTCCACTTGTTACGCCCGCCACCCTCACATACACCCCCCCTCTGACTTTCTATCCCCTATTTTCTGCACAGACTCCACAGAGAACATCGTCCTTCAGGCCATTGCTCAGGACCCTCTAGTTGAAGGAGACAATGTGACTCTGAAGTGTGTTGCAGATGGAAACCCGGCTCCTACCAGCTTTAACTTCCACCTTAAGGTACACATACTCATCAGTATTTCATCAAAAACAGAAACTCCTTCTATTCATGCTACAGCTTGTCCCCTATAGATCTATGATGCTACCTGTTCTTTTTCTTTGATAGGGCATCCTACACTAATCACCCGTTGTTTGATTGTTTTTGAAGGGAGAATTGGTGAAAGTGGAAAACGCAGATACTTACACCATCACGAATGTCTCGCGTGACACCACTGGTGAATACAAATGCTCTCTCATTGACAACCCCACGCTGGAAGCATCTGAGGACATCACAGTCAACTGTGAGAAACCAATCCATTCCTATGCTGTACTACTGAAAATTTGAAATTATTGCAATTATGCCACCCACCAGCATCATTGTCAGTGTAATTTCCTTTTCTACCTATAATCTTTACTGTGAAAATGGGAAATGTTTGTTAGAGAAAAGAAATTCCTAATATCTCTCTTTGCCAGCCTACCTGTCTTCCTGTGTTTTGTAGAGCAAAGTGTTGTGTCAATCGCACTGCCTCTAACAAGCTGAATCTGCAGGGCTGTGAGCCAAGTGCAGGGCTGTATGGTTAACAACAGCGATGTTTCGACCCTTATCAGGCCTCTGAACCATCTTTTCAACATCCTCTTCTCTCTTTTCAGACCTAGACATCAATTTAAACCCCTCTGGGAATATTATCAAGAGTGCTGGTGAGGCCTTAGATTTAACTTTCCAGATTGATGCTTCTGGAGAATCAAAGGTCTCCTGGACAAAGGTAAAAAAATCAGGCTTTTATACAACAAAGTCTAAATCAATTAAGAAAGGTTTGTGCTTGTTATTGACAGTGCTGACATTATTTTCATCCAATTCAGGATAATGTTAAACTGGACAAAGAGCCCAAGTTTACCAAGCTGACTTACTTGGACTCTGGCCGCTATGAGTGCAAGGTGACGATGGGGCTCCTCAGCCGAAAAGCTTCTTTCGAGCTGCTTGTTGAAGGTAAAGGTTTGAAGTGAAACTCCGAGATTTGTGGGAAAATGCTTATTTGCTTTGTCGCTGAAAGCTAGATGAGAGCATGATACCACTCTCATGTCTGAACAGCAAATATGAAGCTACAGCCAGAGGTTTCTATCTTCTCATCTAACTCTTGAAAGCAAATAAGCCCATTTCCTCAAATGTCAAACTACTCCTTTATTTAAAGACTTTCCTCAGTCATTTTGGTTGTGTCCGTGGATGAAATGCAACCATGACAAATCATTTTCTCAATCAGATGTATCTGAAGAGTTACGTCCTATTGCAGGTGCTCCAGTAATCAGACAGCTGTCCAAGCAGCGCGGTGAAGATGGCCAACATAAAGTCTTGATTTGTGAAGCTGAAGGTTCCCCGAAGCCAGCTGTGTCCTGGAGCATCAATGGCACCTCGGTATGCACACTCACACTCTTATAGCATTACCCCTTATCTTAATTACATGAAATTTTTCCATCGATAATTGTTACAATTTCTGGAGATCATATCTGTAGGTCAGTTTTATATAACGGCGCATACATTTATTCATGGCGATCACAGGTGATTTTTTTTCATGTACACGCAGCCCATTCTGCCTTCAGCACACAGAACATTTTCCAAATTCTTTTATGCTTGAAGAAACCTTGAAGGAAAACACAAAGTATTGACAGTAACAATTACAGTAGTACTGTACTTGTAAATGTCATTCTTCATCTTATTGTTACATAGAAATTCACTGGAAAAAAATATTCTGTTCAGGCGATAAAGAATAAAAATGAAACAAATCCAACTATTCATAGGTGATGAGTTTTGTTACAAGACAAGATGTTGAGATACAAGGGTTGGAGTACTTTAAATGTGGTTTGATGAAACGCCAACTTATTTGCTGGCATTCAACGTGAGTTTATTTATGGTGTCCACGCCGTTTGAATCCAGCACAAGAATGGTAGACTCCGCCACTAACAATGAAAAATTACTGTATAGAGAAGTAATTCATTAATGTAAATACAGTGAAGGGCCATTTCAGAAAAAGCCCGACCATAAATAGTATCAAAAAAGAGGTTTGATTTAATCAAAATCTCAAGGATTATAACTTCAAAGATGAAATCTGTATCTTTTCAATTGTTGACCCCCACTGCGGCAAATATAGCAGAGTCGTTGTGAAAGATCGTCTTGGTTGTAGAAGCCTGCCCCTTGTTTGAACAAGCCTTTGCGAAAACCTGGAAAATAATCGCAGATTATGGAGTTTCCCCCAAGTGGAATGTAAAAAACTATTTAAAAAACAAGATGGATATCAGCTTTAACAAGTGGCCACACATCCTGGTTATTCTTCAGGTCCTCCTCCTGACCCCCTAGAAACACACCTAGAGCCGAGATCATTTTTCAAGTTAACACCATTGAAGATGCTTTGAATGTCTCTGTCCTTTAAGGCCGTCATTCTGTTGTGATAAATCAATGCTGGTTGTCATAGAAATTCATAAATAAGCTGGCAACAGGATTTTCCTGTTAGTAACAACTGCAGTGACATCTTTAAGCAGCAGCATCTAAAGTAGCCAAGACATATTGTGGATGATTTCTATCTGCAGCAGGTGAATGGAAAAGCAATTTTGGCTTCATCTGGAACACTGGGATACACATTGTGGTTTTATTTTGAGCTATTTAGGCGTCAGTTACATCACGCGACTTCCTAAAATACAGTTGAATGTGCAGACGCTATAAACAGTTCCATAGGCAATGAAGATAAAGCACTGAGATCATATGGTTGTTTAAATGTAATGGTATTGTTTTCCTCAAAGCAAACCTATGAATAACATCAGCAGAGATGTGAAGGTGTCACTAAACAGTCGGTTTAAGCCTCCTCCCGCTGGATTCTGTGAGGAAGCAAAAATATAAATAAATAAAAATTCAAGGTTTGCCAGTGTCTCAGCCCTGAGGTAGTTCATGCTTTGCTTTTGCCGCTCACCCTGTGCTGCAGAGTGACTGAATACCCCCTGTAATGTGCATGACGGTTTGCACTGTTAGTATTTTCCCCAGCTGTCACACCTTTGAACTTATCTGGTCCAAACATTTCTAGGTGGTTGTGCTCAGTGTTTTGGAAGAGTACATTTCTTGATTTTCTCTTTAGGCCCAAGCATAGTATTTTTGTACCAGACCGCCATGAACATGAAAATGTTCTGTTTTTCAAATGGACCTTTTTCTTTTCTCCTTTGTTTCCATGGTACACCTGTGTGCGCAACTGTAGCAGAGCGTCTCACTGACATAGTCTGAAATACATGTGAACCTGAGGGCGTGTCTGGGATGGTTACTATTTTCTTTAGCCCTTTCAGTCAGCGTCTAACCTCAGAAACGACCTCAAAGCCTGAACTTGTGCTGCATAATTAATCAATTCCAAAGGTGCACACAACTATTTCACTGAGGGACAATGAATTTTGGAGCTAAAGCACATTTCTACATTTCAGTCAAAGTTTATTTTTTTCTCCTCTCATCATATCCTTTAAAGCCCATTCAATGAGAGGGTAATGTTAGACTTGAATAGAGGCTCAGTAAAGGGTATTTACGAAATTGCCACATCTTCTTGTATATGTAGAGGATGTGAAAAGGGTGTTGGCAGTTTGTCTTTGTGTCTGGGGTTTTCCTCTGAGACTGAAGTGTCTATATCCCAGAGGCACACACGCTGCGTCTTTGTCAAGAAAAGCCTGAGTCATTCATCGGACTAGCATCTCCCCCTAGTGGTATAAATAGTCCTCCTTAAATTCACCCGTGCCAAATGTGGAAATGCTAACATTTGTGTGTTTTTCTTTTTCTCTCTTATTGTTCAGCCTGAGGAGAGTCCCTACATCAATGGGAAGATAACACACAAGATCACAGTTGTGCCCTCTGCAAATCTAACTGTCTCTTGTACAGTGACCAATGAGTTTGGCATGGATACCAAAGCTATAAATGTGTCATCCTGTAAGTACAAAGTGGTAGTATGGTCCACTTGTATCTCTCCACTTCATATTTTAACTCCGTAATCTGACTCCCCTCAATAACTATTTGTGCCTGCATGTTGACTTGACCTAACGTTGAAATGCTTTAATAAAACTACAATAATTTAGCAGGTAAAGTCCTGGTTGAAAGTACAGAATTTAGAATATCTTCAGAAATAAATGCAACTTAACCAATTTCGTATAACCAAAACATTTAAATAAAATGTCCAATGTAACTGAACAAAAGAAAATAAAAAAAACAAAACTTGCATAATAGTGAAATATTAAAAACACAAAATGTACCCCGGGCAGAATTATTGTCACCCTTCACTAATATTTGGTTGCAGAACCTTTGGCAACAGTGACAGCCTCTAAACGTTTCTTGTAGCCATCTAGAAGCTTCTTGTACCTGTCTGCTGGTAGCAGTGGAAGAGTGGCAGAAACTATGTGTTCAAGCTGTTTTAATTTTGCAGGAGTCCTTTTAGCAATGGCAGATTTCAGCTCTCTCCAAAGGTTTTCACTGGGATTTAGGTCAGGACTGATTTCTGGCCATTTTTAAAACAGTCCACCTTTACCTTTTCAACCATTCGTTTGTCCTAGTGGATGTGTGCTTTGGGTCGTTGCCCTGCTGGAAGACCCAAGACCTTCACCTCAAACCTAGTTTTCTGACACTGGGTAACACATTTTGCTCTAAAATGCCTCAGTAATCTTCTGATTTAATTGTTCCTTTGATACATTAAATGCCTCCAGTACCAGAGGCAGCAAAGCAGCCCAACAGCATGATACAACCCCCACCATGTTTTGCTGTAAGTAGGTTGTTCTTTTCTTTATGAGCTGCATTTCGTCACCTATAAACAAACTGATGCACTGCACTCCCAAAGAGCTCTGCTTTGGTTTCATCTGTCCATAGAACATTATCCCAGAAAGACTGTGGCTTTTCTATGAAAGTTTTTCCAAACATTAGTTCTGCCTTTTTGTGCCTGCCTTTCTGTCAATAGTGGTGTCCTCCTTGGCCTTCGCCCATGGAGCCCTACTTGGTTTAGTGTGCGCCGTACGGTACGGGCTGAAACCACAACACCAGATTGCTCCAGGTCAGCCTGAAGCTCTTTAGGTGTGTTGCGTGGTGTTTTTTTCACAATCTGCACCGACCTTCACAGACTTCTCTCATTGTGTTTCTTCTTAGCACCACGTCCTGGAAGCGTCTTAAAAGTTTTATAACTGTGGAGCTTGATAACTGATGAAACAGGGATTTCAAGATCTTTGGCGATCGCCTTGTAGCCTTTGGAATTGTTATGTTTTCTGATAATAGCATTTCTGATGCTCTCTTGTCTTCGCCATTATGAAAAAGAAACTGGAAACAATCAGCCCCTTTTATGCAGTTAAACCATCATTCATTGGTTGATTCAGGTCACGTGAGCACTGAAAATTTAGCACAGGTGAGTCTCATTATTTATTTTTGTTTGAAGAACTCATTTAAATTCATCACAAGGGTGCCAGTAATTGTGTCAGGGGTACATCTTATGTCTGTATTTTTTATTTCACTATATGAAGACATTTTTTTGTTGCAGTTGTTGTTTGGACATTTTATTAAATATTCCGATCATACAAAATTGGTTATATGCATTTATTTTTGAGGATATTCTAAATTCTTTACTTAAAATTCCAATAACTTCAACCAGGACTGTATGTACTTAATGGTAAACCCACCTAATTTAGGATTTTTTTTATCTCTGGACTTGAACTTTTACACACCATTTAGGGCTTTCTGACATAAACTTTGTATAATCAAACAGTTATTTGACTTCATTTCAGACATTTGGTCCAGAAATATAACTGATAAAAGAAGAGAAGAAGAACATTTTTAGATACATGATGAATAAAGTACAAGCAAAAATAAAGGCTGCTTTTGGGGTATTAGTTGGTTTTTTCTTTTTGTTTATATTGGTGGTGGTTTGACTTTTGATGATCACTGGGTGAACGTCACTACGTCACCGTCAAAATGCAACTGATGCATGCAACTAGCACTTTGTACACGCTGCTGTCCAAAAGTCTGCGGTGTTGATATCATCCTCTGCTTTCTTGCTTACTCATTCCTGTGTGTTTGGGACACTCACACACCTTGTTCAGTGTGTGTGTGTGTGTTGGGATGCTGGATTGAATCTGTTTCCTCTTTGAATTAATTGCATGCAAAAGTAGAGTAGAAGTAGTAGAGTAGTAAGTACAGTAGTAATTAGTAATCAGCTTGTTTTTTTTGTTTTGTTTTTTTTCTTTCGGTTGGACGTTAATTTTATTTTATATCTGATTTCAGTATTTGTGGAGGTGAGAGTGGATAAACAAGGTAAGTTGTAGCAGTCTTCTTGCTTGTAAGAAACGGTGGGAGGGGGTGGGGGGGTGAGTAAAGACTATGGGGGAATCAAATGTTGCTCACTGAGACAAGGCCCTTTATCAAATATTTACCTTCAACATCACCTTAGACTGTACTACTGGAAATCAATGTTTGACCAGTCTGTTTCTCTAAAAATACACGTTTGAAGCAGTAAGAGGAAAGGAGCTACCAGCATCCTGACAAATTGTCAACATTGTCCGTAATCCCACTGGCTGATGAAATGAGTCATAAACTAAGAATATCTGTCATTAACATTTAACTCAGTGAGTCATAACCATGTACCACGCGGATGTGCCCATTCATCAACGCATGTATTGCACACACTGACTTTTTTCTTTCCTGTATTCATATGCAGTCAGGCTGAAATTTTATATTGAAACATGTCTCCCAGGTCTGACGTTTCCGTTTGATCTTTGTTACAGACCAATTGGAGGATAGTGACCAAACCAAATTGGTGGTTGGAGTTGTAGTCGGTCTGCTTGTCGCCACTATGGTTATAGGCCTGGCATACTGGGTCTACATGAAGAAATCCAAGTAAGGAGTCAACAGTGAACCTTTCTGCAAATGTTAATTCTGTTATATAATAATGGTGCTAATCTTCATGCAATTCTTGAATCCACAAATTCCCCTGCAGTGTGGCCCATTGAGCTCTTTTTTTTTTTTTGGTCAGCTTTTACACTTGAGAC
Source organism: Xiphias gladius (assembly GCF_016859285.1). Taxonomy (NCBI): domain Eukaryota; kingdom Metazoa; phylum Chordata; class Actinopteri; order Istiophoriformes; family Xiphiidae; genus Xiphias; species Xiphias gladius. The sequence goes on along the minus strand of NC_053406.1, from coordinate 18,605,500 downwards.
ACTTGAGACCAACTTTACATTTAACTGGGCCTCCTCTCTTTAAATTCACAACCTCAAGTTTTTAAAAAATCATGCAATATGGCAATTTTCTACTGTTAAAACCTCAACTTCTGCTTCCACTATTTAACAACAGTTGTCATTACATGGTTAAAGTATTATGTGGTAAATGTTATTTTGTATGTTTTGTCGGGAAGTGAAAAATACATATAAATAATATATATATAAAAGGAGTATAAATGGCAGTATTGGTAAGCATAAGTAAGCGCAGAACATTAAGCAGTCTAGACTGTTGATATATACCCCAACTACTTTCAGTACAAATCTAAATACTGATATTTTTTATGAAATAAAGAGATGCAGATAGTAGCTTTGTGTTACACCCCTAGTGTATACCCAGTAAACATAAAGTTCCCATCAAGTACACGTTGACTACACAGCAGACTCTACATGTAAGCTTCATTACATGCCCAGAGACCAGTAAACCTATGATGGAGTACCTGGCAGTAGGTTTTCTGTGTGTAAATTAGTTTGTGGTAATTTGACAAAACACAACTTTATGTAGAATGTGGACCATGTGAGCACAATGTAAACTAGAAGTCATATTTTCATACAGGGCCCCACAGGGATACAAGATCAGCTAATAAATGCAGGACCCGGCTCAGTTTATACTGTGCGTGTACTGAACTGCAAATTTGTACCATTTATATAAAATTTACAAGTAGAGAAATAGTTAGACATTTGGCAAGAGTTATGTACAGACATGATGCCACGCATGGCTAGTGTGGGGTTTTACAGAGGTTTGCATGTCAAGGCAACACACCATCACACCATGTACAGATGACGGTAAAGGGAAGGAGCATCAACGTGTTAGTTTTGTTCTAAACAGGCAAGGCAGCTGGAAGACTGGTGAAAAGGAGAACGGGTCTTCTGAGGAGGAGAAAAAACTGGAGGAGAAAGTGGAGGAGAACAGCCAAAAAGCTGAGGTGTAAAGAAACAGCAAACATCCTTTCGGAATGTGAAAGGTAGGTGACAACAACATTTCCTTTATGTGCTCAAATGAATATTAACAAAGTTCTTCTCTTTCAGATTGACATTGTTTAAAATTCTTCTTTTCCTTTCAGTGAGAACATGGAACTTTTGCACATTTCTCTTCACCTCTGTCTTTAGGGAAAAAAAAAAAAAAACGCGCATACATTGGGATGAAGACGGTTTGGATTTGGTTTCAGGGAGAATTTTACATAAGCATATCCAAACAACCCCCGAGACCCTCGACCTCTCACCCCTCCATTCCTAAAGAAAAAAATGAATGGATACTGTATGTGATATACATAACTTGTCTGCACTACTGATACATGTGTAAACTTGTCTACTATTAGGATTCATGTTTGTTAGAATGGATTTTGGGAAACTGAGAAAATTGAAAGCCTTTTGGTTTTGCTAGCTGATGCAAGTAAAATTACTACTAGACGGTTGCCTTTGCTGTTAAGGATGTGTAGGCCTGCGTTAGTATATGTTTGACGAAGCAGGGACTGAGGGACATCATCACCATCGCTTCTTAGTTTCACGTCATCACAGTCAAGAAACCTCTGCCTTCAGCGTCGATGTGCTAAGTCTGTTTATTTGTGCATTCATTTCAGTTTGTTCATTCAGCCGCTGATGAAATATTGAAATTGAGATGAAATTCCTGAAAGGGCTAAGGGTAAATGATTATACTCGGCATTAGTTAGAGATGGTAATATGATTTACTACGTGCATTGCAGGAAGTAGGCGATGTGAGTTCTTTGGTGTTACATGACTTTTTTTTTCTTTGGTTTTGTGAACCTCCATGCAAAGTAACCAGGGAAGAAAAATGACAGAAACAAGTTCAGTTTTGCCTGTCTCTCTTTTTTTTTTTTAAGTACTGTACATTCGACATAACCACTGTATTACACAAGCAGGTAGATTATTGAGAGAGAATGTAAAAGCATAATTTGACTCATTTTACCGGCTTTAGTCTGGCTGCACAGATTGTTTTATGTAAAGCCCTTGTTTGTTTTCACGCTTTTCCCAAGAAAATATCCTTGAGCCCGTAGTAATGAAAGGATATTTTAGTTCATCTGTCAAGGTTGTAAATTAATTCTCAATTTGTGCTCCATCAGTGTTGAGGTATGCTTGTTTATCGTGTAGCTATGGCATAATTATGTAATAAAGGACACAGAGTGGACAGGATGTTTGTCTTTTGAAAATCTGCCTGTAATTGCTTCAGTTTGTGATGTGCACTAGGGTTCATGTTTTCATGTCAAAATTTGTGTAGAATGCGATGGAATTCACACAGCTGTACATGTCACAGTTTGGGTCTTATAAGAGTGTTCACTAAATCCGAAAATGTATCAAGACCAGGGTGTAATTGTGAAGTGTGTGGTTTCAATTTTCTTTTTTGCTATTTATATTGAACAAGATTAAATGTCCTGGTAGGCGAATTCAATAATTGTCACATAATTCATATCTTGGATTTAAACTGTTGATGAATTGGTTGCAGACTTTACAAAAATGTAGTTAAGTTCTGAGTCATCAGTAGGTCGCTTGGCGTCTGATCGAATAATAGATTCAGCATGATATAATCTCAGACCTCCAAGCTGCTGTTTATTGCCTACCTTGTGTAAAAACCATCAAATTGGAAGAATGACCAAAGAAAGTGAACGTTGCCATGCAAGTATTGTAAATATCTGATGTTTGTTTTTGTACTTTTGTTTAAAATAAAGTGTACATTTGGAAAAGTTATGTCCACTGAATATTAATTATGTTGTTACAGTTTTCACGCCTTTCATCTTTCATCTGAACATCTTCTGAAATAAAGAGCAACACGGTTCAGAAATGTTTTTCACTTGTATACATGCAGAGGATTTCTTTAATGTTGGTGTAAAATAACTGTATGATAACTTGTACAGTAGTTTTGCAAAACTATGAATATTGTGGAAAATAGACAACAGCGGAGTAGTGTTTTTATGAGCAGAAAAATAATTTCAAATAGTCGAAAGACTAATGCCCCTTCAGAAGAAAAATTCGTAATAAATTCAGCAAGAGGGGATCTATTAGAATCAATCTTGGAATTTCATGAAAATGTTTCTGCATCAAAAAAGTTAAAATGAAAATCAAAGGCTTTAGAATGTGATTTCCTAAGTTTTGATTCATTTGTGGTAGAAACTGTTGTAAATATATTCAAATTGTGCCACTTATGCTTCAACGAGAGGGCAACATACAGAAGAATTATGCCAAATGATGATCACTGGGCACAAAACTGATTTGATCAAAATTCATATCAGCACCGGCCAAAAGCAAAAACTAAAAAGACATAGAAATTGGTTCCTCAAATTCTAACAATCTAAAAACTATTAGGTTAGATGTCATATTTCAAGGCAGGTGTTGTGTCAGGAAATAGCAACCTAAATAGTTTTGGTTCTGTTGCCAGTGTGAAAACAAACGGATGGATGGATAGGTTTGAAACGTCAAACCATTTAAACCTGTTTTCCATTAACCAGTACTGGAGAGTAACTACATTTACCCAAGTACTGAATTTAAGTACAATTTTTAGGTACTTAAACTTTATCTTCCATTTATTGCCACTATATCCTTGTATTCCACCACACTTACGAGGAAAATATTGTACTCCACTACGTTCGTGTCACAGCTATAGTTATGTACTTACAGCTCTAGTTAAGATTTCATACACAAAATAAATGAGCGGCACATAAAATATTATGCATTTCTTAGAATAAACTAGCCAGCAGGCTTCTGTAATAATATAGATAAACATAACATGCTGAAAGGGGTGATCCTGCATAATTAACGCTTACACTGTTGATACTTAAAGTATGCTTTGCTGATAATGCTTCTCTACTTTTACTAAAGTACAATTTTAAATGCAGAGTTTTTTTACACTGTGGTACTGCTGCTTTTACTTAAATAAAGGATCTGAATACTTCTTCCACCACTGCCATTAACTTAGGATACTACAAAGTGGCAAAGCAATATCTTTGACATTCACTTTGTATTGGTGTCTCTGCAGGGGCTTTAACATTATGTCGTTTAGTCAAAGACACCCTGAAAATTTTATTTAAAAAAAAAAACAGTTTCCTACTTCAACCAGAAACATAAATTTAGTTTTTCGCACAATGTTAAAAATATTATTTGTGCGATAATCACTTGAAATGCAAGGTCATGTACAGGTCACTTGAGTGTTCAGTCCCTTGACCCTGTAGCATCGACAGCCAGTGCGTACGACTAGTCTTTACCTCTACCCAGCTTCTGCTTAGCTGGTTGGTAGCTTTGTGACTATGGCCAATCTCCAAATAAAATGTACACCAAGAAATTTTGGGCACCTGCATGTGGTCTGCATAAGAACAACCGGAATGAGCTTCTGCCGCCATCCTGTGGCCAAAGAGCATAAGGTAACGAGCAGGGGTTTGAATCAGGGAAAAATCTCTCAGATGTGTCTTTATTCTGAGCACAGAGACCCTACTCACATGTCAGCTGAGGCAGGAACCCATAAACTACACAATGTACTTTTATTTTTAACTTTGAGGATATGAGGATTTAGACTGAAGAACCACTTGGAATACTTTTTATAATTCAATATTCTTAAAACATCACCAGTGACGCAAGAAAAAAGTTCTGCTCGACAAAACCCAAAGGCGGCAAATACATATTTGGTCAAAACTGAGTTAAGGCCCTCTAACGGACATCTGTGTCCCATGTTAAAATGATTATGCCTAAGAAATGTACAATTTCAATGAAAACAGCATACAGTTGAAATGAAATAAACCACAGCCTCTGCCAAAAAGAGAGAAAGACAGCTACAGCAGGAGAGCTAGGGAGAAGTTAAAATGACAGTTCTGCTGAGCTCTCTTTCTGAAAAATAACACATTTGATGAATAGACATCTTGGTCATTCCGTTTGTTAGCACATAACCGGTGGGACAGTGTCACGTAATGAAGTGGGGGAAAAAAAGGGTCTGGCTCCGAGTTTACTAGCCTAGCCTAGCTTAGCAGAGTATGGCAGTTCATGTGATTTGGTGTAGCGAAGGGGCTTTGAGTCGCACAAAATGAGGGCATTGGCTGGCACAAATTTTCTTTCTGTTACACAGTTGAAAACTTTAAACCTCCTCCTCTCTCAACTTCTTCATTTGTAAAGTCGCGGCTCTTTGCCTTTGTACGGAAGAGTTAATAATAGTTTTCACAAACTCTACGCACTTCACACATTCAGTACTCTGACTGCTGAATGTTGCAGACATTCACTCAGTTGCCAGTTTTTTAGGTTCACCAAGCTAAAAACTAATGCAGTCTAATACGCCATAATTCCTTCCTTCGTGCTGGTAATAATGTTCAGGTTGTGTTGAAACTGTTTTAGAGGGGTGAGGATTCAACTTTGTGCTCATTTTTGAGGCTGCAGTTCGTGGTGCCGTTAAATTATATTGCGTGATTTGGACTGGTGTTTCTATTATTTAGTCCACCCCATTTATACCAACGAGGGTAGGGCTGAACAACAGAAACACCTCTCTTTAGAATGAAGTACTGTTCAACAGCACCACAAACAGCTGAATCAACGCCTTTCTAAAACAATTCCAATAAAAACTGAACATTGCATCCTTCATGAAGGGAGGATTTGGTGCAGGACTGATGTATTAGACTGCACTGGTTTTTAGCTAGGTGTTCCTAATAAACTACAACTGAGTGTAAAAGGCTTGTTACTGTGAGCACACAGAGATGGCATTCAGAGATTCAACATTTCACGACTATTTGAACTTGCCAAACCAAACATCCCCACACAGTACTATGATCTTGTTAGAAGGTTTACGGTAACACTATGATCACTCATTTTAAACTCGTGGCTGATGTGTCACTGGTGTGCGAATTGAATGGGGAAATTAGACATGACACATTCATAGGGTGATCCACACATAGATCAGAACCAACAGGGACATTAAACTGTTTATAATAACGCTTAAAACATTTTTTTTTTTTTAAAAAGATCCAATAAATGGATTAAAAAGGATTAAACGATGTAAATGCTCAAATCATGTATATTCTCTGGATACTTGTATTAAAAGTTGGGAGGGTTCATGGTGACATCTTTCTCTCCTGTCTCATTGGTATACGTGAAATAGAAAGAAGGCTTCAATGATTTCATACATTTGGAGCATTTGTTGTAGTTAGTAAACTACTATTTTAGTCACTTTTGTTTATTGATTATAGAGGGTTACCACGTAAGAATCTCGTCAGTCTGGTTTATGTTCAAATGGTCACAACATATATGTCTCGCTACATTTTGAGATAATACCACCACAAATACTGTATTTCATGATCTTGACACCACACTATGCGCTAAATGATTATTCTGTGATCATGTCACAACAATGTTAGGAAAGCAATTTAGGGAATCAATAGTTACAGTATTGTTTCTAAATCTTGTCAGCTGTTTTCCTTCCAGTGACTGTCACAATACTAATTTAATGATTTGATGTAACTTTCTTTAAGAATATTTTAGGCAAGATTAGGGATTAAGAAAAGATCTATGGTGGACTAAAATGTCCTTTTCAACCAGGTGAACATAAATCATATTTCTCAGACAAGGTTAGGAGTAATCTTGAATTAACTAAACAAGTTTCCTCAAGAAATATTAGGAGTAAATGAAGGCTTAAATGAGACCTCTGTGCTGGTATGCCAAGGTGGCATAGGAGACACAATTTAGACTCATTCAGTGAAGCCCAACAGGCCCCAGCAGCCAGACAAGTACAGTACTTATTGACATAAGCAACTGACTCAATAATTTTGATAAAATCAGTTTCTGAAACCTTTATCACATGTGCAAAGTAAATTCACTGAGCCCACATATGTACTGCTACCACAAAGGGGAAAGTCTATAGCCCCCTCTCTTCATGTCTTTTTCTCACTGAACATGTTCTTTACAATTAAAAAGTAAATAATACAAATTTAAAATATTTTTCAAAAATAAAACAAACAAAAAAAACCCTCTATAAACTGCAAATTTTAAAACTAAGGCCTTTCCATCCTGTGTTATACATACTAACAATGAATTAATTACCTGCCTGCTCACTATAACACACTCTGCATCAGGTAACCTACAGTGTTTGGTTTGGTTTGGTTAGCAAGTAAGAACTAGTTGGCCGAACAGTACACTAGCCCATAATGACACAGAAGTAACCATGAGATCATTAGTGGTGTATGTGGCAAAACTGTGGTGAAAACACATGCATTTGGGAAGCGCAGATATACAGTTAGTCTTACAAAGCTTCACCTGTGATCCAATAAGTTTTTGTAATTGTTTGGATGTTGATAAAGGTCGTGTACAGTACTTTTGGAGGAGCACAAATTTTTTCCGTTAAAAAAATTCCTGGCTAGAAAAGTTGAGGAATTAAAAGCATTCCTTTCAGCTGATGTCTTGGCTTAGAAGCAGGTTTAATTAACTTGATGGCTGCTATTGACTAATGCAGAAAAGAAGGCGAATCAAAATACCCTTACTGCAGTGGCATCTCACATGTAAGCCCATGCAGTAACACAGTGGGGTATATAAAAGATTCAACTTTTTAGAAAACTTATGTGCAACTTGCCCTAGACTGAATCTGGTAGAACCGCTTTTATGTTGAAATTTAGTCATGGAAAACAGAAACAATGCTTACATGTAAGGTAGACACATAAAAATCTAACTTTTCAATCATAAGTTATGCCACTTTTAATAGAAGTCTTCTTTTCACCTGCAGGCTTAGTGGGATGTGCTGTTTGTTGTCTTTCAAACAGAAGGAGGGAAGGATAAAAAAAAGAAAAAAATCAAAAAAGACAGAATAACATGGGGGTAATAAAGACTGGGGAAAATGAAGAAATGAAGAAAGGTAGGCAGGTAGGATGGCATATTTGCCAAGGGAAGAGTAATTTTTTTTTGCCATGCAAGGCAGTTTGCCTTCATTTTACCATAAGCAGGGAGATGTTTCTTCATAGCAGGTAAATTATCATTTTCTGCCCCATCCCAGATATGTTTAAGGAAAAGTTAATAAATATTCAGGCATAATATTTTACAGAGGCTAACGGGCTGTATAATGATAACTAACTAAGCACATGGTTTTCTAAATTAAACACATGTTAAGATCAACATGTTTTTAACAAACCTGTCCACAAACAATGAAAACATCCTAGAGTGTCCTTGGGATTTTGATTAAACTGACATATTCTTCTTTAAAATAGGACTTTAGAATAGAAGCATTATGCCTTGATGTTTGTTTTGTGTAACTTTACAGTGTAGAGGCACACAGTCCCCCTTGAGAGTCCCATCTCAGTCTCTGCATAATGTCATGGAATAAGTTGGCCACAGGGTCAATGGCATCCATATCTGCATTGTGCTCAGTGAAGGTGGAAATTCTGGACTGGGCAGTCATTATTTAGGCATGGCAGTGGTTAGTGCCGCTGCGAAACAGAATCAGTCTTGGGTTTGGATCGACTGACTGGATGGGGCTGTTCCTATATGGCATTTTGTGCTCCCCTGTGTTTACAAGAGTTTCCCCGAATAGTCAAAGGACATGCAGTCGAGGTGACTTGTCCATCAGTGGGTGTGTGTGTGTGTGTGTGTGTGTGTGTGTTTCTCTGTGTATGTATGGTTTCCATGGTGTAACCTCCCTTTTGCCCAAAGTGCAAGCAAAGGCTTTAGCACACCACAACCTCAACAGAATAAACTATTTGTTTAGAGAATAGATGGATGTATGGTTGGGAACATTATCTACCTAAACTGCCCATAGCTGCTGAAGGCTACCAGGCCAACAAACCAAAGCAAAATCATTTTTCTAGGATTTACCCCAAGCCAAAACGAAAGAAACCTTTGACATAGAACTAAATTTTAGGGTTTCCTTTTCGGGCTTGTCACCAAATGTGCTATTAATCATCTCAAAACTATAGCTTAAGTTTGGCCATTCCTCTCTCTGATTGACACAAAGAGTTTAATGCATGCCTTTATATCCAGGAGGTTAGATTATTGCAATCCACTCCTATTTGGTCTGATTTAACATCTTTAATCAGTTATAATTGATTCAAAACTCTGCTTGACTGCTTACCAGGACCGGGAGGAATTAACATGAAGGACTAACTGTTGCAGTGATGACGTCAGCGTTACAGACCATCCAAATATTTTAATAGTTGTAGTTTTTTTTTTTTTTTGGAAATGTCCAGCTACACAATAGTTTGAATAGAACATTTAAAGTTTTTGATGATTTGAAAAAAAAAAGAAATAATAAATCTCCATATTGGTTTGCATGCAACCAGCAAATGCCGTAAGTTGACGGTTTCCCTCTACAAATCAAAGAAGTCATGCTTGTATGTTACCTGAACCTCTTGTGAATGGAGGATTCAGCAATATAACTTCCATGGCTGTATGCAGTTAACTGCCACAGCAGTCTAAGACGGAGTAAAGAGTGCTTTGGGAAAGCAACAAAGTTTATGTGAAGTCTTCTTATGATAAATAGCAATAAATTTGATTTTATAGTGGAATAGCTGCACTAATCAATTTATTTTTCGCTCACAAAAAACTATACTTATTTCTTATACTGCACTGACATATTGTTTTTGGTATTTGTAGCCAACTGGTTTAATTTTTAACCTTTGGCCAAAGTTTCCTTCTCTTCTTTGTTCTCGTGCCAACAGTTTATCAGGGGTTAGGGTTACATAACTAGATTTTCTTTTTTCTTTTTTTAAGAAGAACAACAATTGACGAACTAAATTGGGATAAACACTCATTAAATATTAAATATTAAACACTCAATAATATATTAGAATGAGAGAAACTTATAAATCTTAAATAAATAATGAATATTTTTTCTAACAGAACACGCATTTTGGATTTTTGTCCACCATCGCTTACATTGGAAACGCATTAGGAAGGGATAAGTATGAACAGTAGAATGAATACATTAGTTTATCAGAAAAAAAAAGCAAGCTATACATTGTCACATTCCCATCCTTGTCTCCTTCCAAATGACTTCAAATAATGGAAACTGGGAATTCCTCTCAAAATAAACATATCTGATCACTTTCCATCTTTCGTCATGCAGTTTGTTTTGGTTTCATTTGTTCAGGTTTTGAGATATCTGTGTCGGATTTCTGCTGCCATCCCAAAACAATAGAGGTGAATGGAATTTCGTTTGTGGTGCTAACAGTGCTAAAAATATGCAGTATATGTTTTTTATTTGTGTGCTTGTTTTTTTTTTTAATGTAACACTTTTAAGCTAGAATTGGAACTGAAAACAAAAAAGAAACAAAGAAACCAAAGAAAACTGACAATGCATTGCTCTTTGATTTTCCAAAGGCTAGTTTAATCCTGGCCAACTCATGGAATTAACGCATACATGGCACAGACATGTAACAGCAAGATGTTTCATGTGAAGTTCACCTGGTATAAATGGGGATGCATCACACTGTTTCCGGCTTATTTGTTTTTCATTTTCAATCTATCGAGGGCCAATATTTCTACTTTTGGATATGATACTATTCTGTAAAGTAACTCATTTAAAACTAATTTGATTACATTAGAATTACCATAATGTTACCTATAATGTTTATTGTTCATTTAAAATGTCACTGGGGTTTTTTACTGTATGATATTATTATCTTTGGTGCAGTTTTTACCATCCCATTGGACAAAATGATGTTAAACAGGTCACCTGTGCACTTTCCCTGCTCATAAGTACAATTTTGTTTTCTAGGGCCTGAGATTTCTAGCTCTTAAAACTTTTTGTCCTTTATCTGTGTTCACAAGTCAGACAAGTATTGCAAATGTCATCCACTCATTAGACTTGTCTGACTTGTGAAACTACCTGTACTAAATGTTTGATAACAAAAACTTTCCAAACTCTCTTTCTTTTCTCTGAATTGAAGGATTCAACAAATATATGTAAATGCCTATCAAGAGTTAGCTGACTGTGGTGTATATGAACAAAAACTAGCTCTATTACAGTTTGCATCTACCTTCAAACATTACTTATCGCTTGATGCAGCTTAATATCATTCCTACCACGGTCAGGATCTTACCCACTATGCATGTTTGCCTAAATAGGCCTAAATAAAGTTAAGCAGCCACAATATTAATCTGTACAAAAATGATTTAATTCATGCTTTGATGTCTTTTTTCTGCAGACTCTGAAATATCAAGGAGGAGGTGGCATACGTTTCCCAGTATGTAACACTCCTGAATCTACTATTTTCCTGATATTTATACCGGCCTCTCTACCTAACTGTATCATTTGAGACCTTTCCCAGAATGTGAACATGTACATAAATAAATGTATGTAAACATACAGAGAAAGTGGTAACCTTCAACAGAAACTGATAATGTAAAAGGAAACTTTGTCAAATGACCTTGTTTAACACTCTTAAATCTTAAATTCATTATATATGCCAATGTAAGTTTTGCTGTAAGAGTCTCTATCTGCATTAAACACCCACAACAAATAATTAGTTAAATAATTGTTGAAATATAATTCAGGAAATATCTGTAAGGTCTGTACATTTTTTTGGTGAATTTGGGAATTTTAACAACCTGATGAGAGTTTACATTCAATAAATTAAAACACACTCATAGTGGGTATTTTATAAGCTCATTCCAGTATTTTTATAATCCGTATGTTTAAATGTGACTACTTTTAGGCCAACAAAATAATAAATAAATGCATTAACATTTCACCCCCATAATTGTATTCCCGGCAGGGCTGAGAATTGTCTGATACTGTATTTACCATCATCATTGGGAAATTATTTGAGGATTGCAGGGGTTGTGGTGGGGGGCTTCTGACCTCAGTATTTCTAAACTCCTGGCTCTGACTCTTGTTTTAAATGAGATTTATTTAAGTTATTCTTCAACTTAACGTAAGTGAGCATTGTACCTAAGAACAGCTTTCACGTACTTGTGCTTTACTTAAGTATTTGCATTTTATACAACTTAATACTTGTACTCCACTACAATTCAGAAAGAAATATTGCACTTTTTACCCTGCTATATTTATTCAACAGCATTAGATACTTGTATATGCTATATGATGATTACTATATAAACTATGATAAATATGATGCTTTATTATACATTAAACTACCCAATATATATAAAACAGTTAAATTAGCTCCACCTTGATAATAATGATCTAACGATATAAGTGGATAACACTCTCTGGCCAATCAATAGTATGAATTTACTTTTGATACTTTAAGTACATTTTGTTGCTAATATTTCTGTACTTATCTGAAGGAAAATTTTTCAACGCAGAACTTTTAATTACAATAAAGTAATTTTATTGTGTGATATTTCTTCTTTTACTTAGGTAAATGATCTTTTATTTGTTTTATTTGTACATTAATAGATACAATTATTATTCTTTTATCTACATATATTGAGATATACAAAAATACATGAACAGGAACTTGTGCAGAAAAGGAAGGAAACTTCTCCAAAAAAGAATTATTTTGTAGTGTATCAAAGGTATACATATATATAAATGTTTTTACACACACACAATCAGAGATTTTAAAAACAAGGCATCATGGAATCTTCTTGTTGAACTACATTTAATCAAAGTTTTTAACTCATCCAGCAGCCAAACACACTTGTGGTGTTCTCGCAATGGAGATCGAATATTGTGGGAAAGTTCATCCCAACACTGTTGCAGGAGTTCCCACGACTGTGTTGCACTTGTAGTTTACTTCCATCATTTGAAGCCACCGTCCAGCTCTTTTCTTCTAATCTTTTGAGTCATGAGCTTGCTGTAGAATGAACCCCTGACCAACCTTTTTTTGTCTTTTTCTCACCATTCTGATGGTAATATACAGTAGTACTTCCTGTAGTACAGTATTGTCCTAATAATGCATCAGAGGCTGTAGTAACACAGTTTGTTCCAACACTGCCTTTGTAGACAGAGGGTTTGTAAGTTGGGGCACCCGTAGGAATTGTTTGCATTAACTTTCAAGACTTAATTTCCATTCTATACTTATACTTATAATATATATATATATATATATATATATATATATATAGAGAGAGAGAGAGAGAGAGAGATATTGGGTCCAGAGGGATGTGAATGAATGACTGAACTAGTGAGTGCTGAAATAAAAATCTGTGAACATATAAGTCTGTAGTTTGTTGATACTAAAGAGAGTTAAAATATTAAGATAATGTAAAAGTGGAGTTGATGAGTTGATGATTCATGACATTGAGAAAAGGTAGCTAATCTAACATATTTCTTTTGTACAATAAACAGTTTAAGATGTGAGGACTATGCGCTTATCCATGCAGTATTGTAGTCATTTAAATAATATAATAATACATTGAATAGGCTACTTCTTCCACTACTGACCAACACAGAAAGAAAGGAAAGAAAACAGACCACCACCCTGTGAGAGGAGTAGGGTGTCACAAAGTTGCAGTCATAAAGGGTAATGGTAGTTTCAAATTGTAAAAATAAAAACAGTCTGATGATAGATATCTCTGCCGGCTGGTAGCAACAGGCCTAACGGGGTTATAAAGGCAGACAGGAGACAGGCACACCGCCGGAGTTGTGTGTTGTCCTGTAACTCTGGCCAGTTAGATTTTATTCGTCATTGGTACATCCGGGCACTCTAGTTTTTGATTGACAGTTGCCATGGCAACAAGCTAGAGCATCGCCATTTTGTCAGGAGGGTTTTTTTCCCAGCTCAGTCTTTTCAAATGTTCTCCCTTCCCGCCGGAATAATGCTGTCAGTGGATATATGTTTGACGTTTTTGGATATCGAAATGCGTCTAGTGGATCGGATTAAGAAGATCAAGAGGCCGACGTTTTAACATAGATGAAATAATTAGGCGGCGCCGCACTAACTCAGTTGTCCGTGTCTCTGGTCCACCGGGCCGGTTCACTGCGCAGGTTTGGACCGCGCGCCATTTTGTGAAAATTGACACAAAATTCTTAACCAAAATTATCAGAGGACACGGTTTTTGTTTCATGTGCAAAATACTCTGGATTTAACCGTATTGTCGTATTGATCGAAGTGGCCGACGCTATATTTGAAAAAATAACGTAAAATCAGAATTTGGCATAACGTTTATTTAGCGGTAGCTAGAATTGTTAGCTTAAGGCTAGCCAGAGAAGCTACAGCTAGCCAGGGCAGGTAGCTAATGTTAGCTGCGTTCATTTTGTCGACTAGCTAGCCAGTTCGCTAAGGTTAGCTAGTAAGTTATTTGTGCTAGTTAACGTTAGCATGGTGCTAGTCATCAGCTGATAGTAACGTTGGTCAAAGTTGCTACGATCGCCGATGTTGTTAATCAGAGTTTTGAATATGAAAAGTATACTAAATCTGGCTGGCGAATTATTTTAGAGTTTGCCGGTCAGAGGACGGGGATTGGATTTAACGTTAACATTACTCGCTAACCGTGCAGGGAGGGGAGAAGCTCAAGCTGGATAAGTTTCCTCATCATACAGGTTATTGGACTTTAAATGAAGATCGTGCCATCAGAGGTGAGCAACTGTAAATGATTATCTTTGACAATAGTCTTCGTTAGCTCATTATTTCACGTTAACGCTTTCGCAGATGCATATTACATGTAACGTGAATGGTTAACAATGATGGACGCGACAGTGAAGTTGAGAATGGTAGCTTATGGTATGGCGGCTAGCTAACATTTTGTGGCGGTGCCGACCAGCGTTAACATTTGCTTTCAGTCAGTAGGTCAACGTGGTAATTTTAATGTTAGACGGGAGCAGCTTTTCTGTTGGCTGTAAACTAGAGGGTGCAACGGATTGTGTGGGCTTTGACGGAGAGTCATGCTGGCACGGCGTTAACGTTACAGCTAACGTTAACTGTGCGATATTAGACACTGTCATTGTACGATTGATGCAAATGTTGCCGTGTTAGCTAACAGCCCCGCTTGAGTCACTGTCAATGCATTGTCTTTATTGTATTAATATCAGAGGTGTAGTTTGGGTTTTAGAGTTATACAGTACGGAAGCTCACCTAGCTAACTCGGCTAACGCCTGGTAGCTATTCGGCTAACCTGGCTAATGGTTAACGTTGACTTGTTGACGAACCAGCTGAATGGGCCCCACAACCCGCTGGCTGAACACAGCGTCACTAGCTAACGTTAACGTTGGATTGGTGAGAGATATGCTTGCTTGTCCCGCAGTTTTCAGGGTAACGTTAACGACGACAACGTTAGCTAGTTAACATTAGACTGCTAACGGTAACGTGAGACTGAATACGATTGTCATTTTTACGAGGAATTGGAGGCATACGCGATATATAGCAAGAGAGGACGCAAATTAACACTGAATATGCTTTCTAAATTCCAACCATGACGAGATCTACCCCATCATCTGTAAGTACAGAGCTATTCGGGCTCCGTCTTTATACACGAACGTTAGTCTTTTAATTGTTTTTTGGATGGGTTACATTTGATTCAGCTTTGGGATGGATCTAATCAGTTGGGCGTGAGAAGATGACACACAGGCTTATTACGGAGGTCTTTAGCCATCACCTATGATATGATACGGCTACTAATAGCAAGCTAGCTGTCGTTATATTTACACCTAAATAGGCCCGTTAATGCCGTGATGAGTAGAGCCAGGAAAGGAACTGTTCATATGTCAGTACTGAAAATGAAGAATAATCAAACGTTTAGGGGAGAGCAAATAGCTACAAGTGCGCTTGCAAAATGGCTTTGTGGTCAAATACAGCTTTCATTTTCCAGTGGGGTTAGTGATTTTTAAAATGTCAAATTCGCCCTACAAGCATCTTAGTCTGATGACAGGTATTGTGTTAGTAAAATGGGCTTAACCCAAACTTTTTTTAGTTATTTGTCAATTTGCATAATCTTTTACAATAATTTCAGTTGGACCAATTGGGCTACCTATTTTTAAACAAGTATATTTGAGTTCTTTAGATCCACTATAATTTAAAAGATATATAAACTATGGACATGCTGAGAGGAGATCCAGTGCTATTGAGTCCACAACAATATTAATCAGGATTCGTTTTTTTAAGTGTTATGTAGTCTGTGCCTCTCTGAGTGAACAATTCATCTTTTAACAGTATAGCAAGTGATTCAGATCTATTGTGTTTTGATAATTTCATTGCCCTGGCATTAACTGCTTTTGACCATTGATCCACAAGCAGCTTACCTTTTCTGAATTTCAGCTTTATTTTTATAAATAAATTCCCCAAGAGTTCATACATTTACCCCAAGTACACTTTTTAAAGTTTTGGGGTGTCCTCTGTTCTTTCGGGGTCATCTGTCCCTTCTTGCCAAGAAAAGTTTAACCACTATGAAGGTAAATCCCACCAAAGATGCACAATGATAATTATCTGTTTTTATTCTTTGTAGTGGGTTGTGGTTTGCTGCTGGACTCTCCTCCCAGGATGATATGAAATTTTACAGGAGACGATGCATCCAGGTTAGCTGCTATATATTAAGCCTTAACCCTTTGGTGGGAAGTGGTGCACCTAATATCTTGGTTCTCATTCAGTTATTTTTCTATGTTGAATTTGGCATCCAAACTCACAATTTTTAGCACGTCTCTTTTGGGGGAAAATCAGACAGTTTTTATTATTATTATTATTATTATAATTAAGATTGGTCAATACATTATTTAATATTTCCATCAACTGAGTTTAACTTTATTTGATGACAGAGCTCAAAGTGATTGAAATTGGTTTTACATCATTCTTTTCAGGTCTAAGCTGAACAAGCAGTAAAATATACACACTAGTCATCATGACAAATAAGTCTTATCATTTTAGTGCTTTAAATGTACTATTTGTATGAAAAAGATTCAAATAAATTCTTCAATTTAGGCGTATCTAATTTAGCAAAATTAGATTAATTTTAACAGTATAGTTGAGTCTATCCTTGCTAAATGAAGTTTTAATAAAAACAGAATTATATAATAGAATATATATTAAAGAAAAAAATATCTATCTTTCTATCTTATATATAAGTGTAATGTGTGTGTGTGTGTGTGTGTGTGTGTGTGTGTGTGTGTGTGTGTGTGTCCCTATGTATATTATATAATGAAACATTTAGTTTATTAAAATAAAGCCTTTGCTTGTGCTTTATCATCTTACAGTTTCTCTTATTTCTCAGTGGATGTGAATTTTTTCCTTTTCCAAAGCTGGGTCAGCTTTCTAACGCTCTCAGATGGAGTGCAGGTTTTGGGCTGTGCAGCTATTTTGCTGTCAGGCTCTTGTGTTGAAAGCAGCGTCTAAGTGTGCCAAAGTTCAATTTTATTTCTTGTTTATTTCTTGTTTTCTCATTGGAAAATGGGAGCAGCTCTGCCCTGGCAACAAAAGTAGGCTATTTGCATACTGCGTTGTGATTGGTCTGTGCATTGATGGGCTTGCCAAATCACGCTGTATCTCTGTGGTGATAGGCTATGCTAATTAGGTGCTGTTGCTGGGATTCTGAATAGTGGTTACTGTGTAGCACTGGTGAATTGTGTTGTCTGGTGAGAGATGCTGATAGCTGAACATGCTATTTAATAATTTTTTGATTCCTTCTGGCTTAAAATGAAGGATGATTCACTGTACAGTGTGGAGATGCTTCATTTTCACCCCTTTTCACTGTTAAACCTGCTGTTTCGCTCCTTTTTCTTCACAAAGGTTGATATATTACTGCTATATTTTATTTTCTGTTTATCCATTGATGCATTTTTATGACTTTATAGATTTAACAAAAGACACTATGTATTAGCCTGACATTTCTCTTAACAATGAATTAATCTTTGTTGTTATTCTCAACATTTTATGTTCATTTTTGTCTGTTTTTAAAGGGTGAGCTTGATCATTTTCAACATACATGTAACTATTACAAATGTATAATTTGCATTTTGCATATATTTTTCTTTCCAAAAGGAAAATTAAGACATTTTAATGTGTAGGAAATTCTCACTGGTGATATTAATGAGCAAGTAATGCCTATTTATATTAAATCTATACAATACGTAGCAAATTTCTTAACCTGTTTTATTTTGGGGCCAAAAACCTCTCATGTGGAAGAGGAAATACAGCTGTTTTGGATCAGGATTATTAGCCTTTTTCCTTCCTTGTATGTTTTGTTAAATATAATGTTGAATTAAGTTAATATACAATTCATAGCAGTGTTAATTTCTTCTAGGAGGAGAGACTTCAGCATGCAAACCTTCGTCCGTCCGGCTTGCGCCCTCTTTTTCTTTACACACTGCTGGTCTTCAGATGGCTGCTCCAATGCCCCATACGCACCAGCAGTACAGTGACCGCCACCAGCCAAGCACTGACCAATCTGTTACGGTTTTACCGTACAGCGACCAGACACCACAGCTCACTGCCAATCAGGTACACTACCTCTACCTTACCCCACCTCTTAGATTTCTTTAAGTCTTAATGTGCAGTGTTAGAAGAATTGCAATACGTAATGTTATTTGAAAGTCTGCTTCCCTTTTCGCTGCGGTCACAGGGCAGAGTAGCTGCTTATCAAATGTTTCTTTCAGTCTAGCCATTTAATGTTGTGCAAAATTTATAGTAGTGAAATTAATGGCCTATAAGATTTAACAAAGACCTGTTACTTACAGAAATAATGTGCATATTGTTTGTTTATGAATTGTTGTGATTCTCCCTTTTGATTCTTCAGAGGCACATGCCCCAGTGCTTTCGTGACCCAACTTCAGCTCCCCTGAGGAAGCTCTCCATTGACCTTATCAAAACATACAAACACATCAATGAGGTTAGTTTTGTTTTTCATTAAGTACATATATTTATATCTGCTTTTTACATTGTAAGGATAAAACTTAAACTTAACTGTAAAACTTTGAAAATTTAAGACTAATATAAAATATCTTCAAGTGTGATCATATGAATTTTTTTGTTAATTTATAGGTGTATTATGCAAAAAAGAAGCGACGGCACCAACAGGGTCAGGGTGAAGACTCCAGTCACAAAAAAGAAAGGAAAGTCTTTAATGATGGCTATGACGATGATAACTATGACTACATCGTCAAGAATGGGGAGAAGTGGATGGACCGCTATGAGATTGATTCCTTGATAGGAAAGGGATCGTTTGGACAGGTACATGTGAAAGAGGAAATTTTCTTGAATTTGGAGAAACAATGATGGTTTCCTTTTTCTCTGTATTAATAACCTTGAGATATTTGATGCTTCTAGCTTAAGATGTTTCATATGCAGGTGACAATGGAGGTGTTGATATTTATGGTGGAACTAACTGATTGCATTTAACTTTGGGAAACATTAAAATTTACTCTTGTTGACATCTTTAGGTTGTGAAAGCATATGACCGTGCAGAGCAGGAATGGGTTGCCATTAAGATCATCAAGAACAAGAAAGCTTTCCTCAATCAAGCCCAGATTGAAGTGCGCCTCCTAGAGCTCATGAACAAACATGATACCGAGATGAAATACTATATTGGTAATCAACTCTTGAAATCTGATTTGACAAGAAATATGAAAGAAATTAAAAGGCTGTTCTTGTATTCGACTGACATGGGTACAATTTGGTTTTCTGCAGTTCACCTAAAGCGTCACTTCATGTTTCGGAACCACCTCTGCCTGGTGTTTGAGATGCTTTCATATAACCTGTATGACCTGCTCCGAAATACCAACTTCCGTGGCGTCTCACTCAACCTCACTCGGAAGTTTGCCCAGCAGCTATGCACAGCGCTGCTCTTCTTGGCCACGCCTGAGCTCAGCATCATCCACTGTGACCTGAAGCCTGAGAACATCCTCCTCTGCAACCCCAAGAGGAGTGCCATCAAAATAGTGGACTTTGGCAGCTCATGCCAACTGGGACAAAGGGTATCTAGCTGCAGTTTTCTTTATCAGCAATAAAATGAATGTATGCAAGAATGTCCCTGAGAAGTGCGTTTATAGTTGTTGCCTCTTAACATTAGGTGTAATTAATAGGTGATTCAGAGTTTACAGGAAAATGGCGTGACTGAGTGTCTGTGCTTTCTTTTTGTAGATATACCAATATATCCAGAGTCGCTTCTACCGTTCCCCAGAGGTGCTGCTGGGAATGCCCTATGACCTGGCCATTGACATGTGGTCCTTAGGTTGCATCTTGGTGGAGATGCACACTGGAGAACCTCTCTTCAGCGGAGCCAACGAGGTATAAGGAACTGAAATACTACTCAGATTTGTTCTGTGTTGTGCTTTGAATTATAATAATAATAGCAATGGTTTTCACCCGATGTCTAGCTTACAAATAATGTCATGGAGACTTCAAATATTGGCAAGTGGAGCTGAAACATATTACATAACTCTCAGTTGTCAACCTTTTGAAATTGTTGTCTTCAGCAGTTGTAACCACTTGCCTGATCCTAAAAGTTTTGACAGTTAAGTCATTTTAGGATAACGTTGGAGAACGTCTAAATTTACATACTGGGTATAAAAATGTATTTAGTGGAGATTTCTTTTAAGTTGCAGATATACAATATAAATTTTAGGAGTTCTGCCTAATACTTATATCTGCCAACAGGAGGAAGTAACTTGATCAATAACATTTTCCACAGGTGGACCAGATGAACAAAATAGTGGAGGTTCTTGGTATTCCGCCTAATCACATAATGGACCTAGCACCAAAAGCCAGGAAGTTCTTTGAGAAGCTTTCGGATGGTACATGGAGTGTTAAGAAGACCAAAGATGGCAAAAGGGTGTGCTCAATTCTTTGCTGAACTTAGCCTCTGACCAAAATTTGTGCTTTGTGATTATTGTTAAAACCAAGGTAGATTGTGTGAAGACATGCAGAAGTCATGGCTGAGTAAATCTCTTAATCTTTGTGTACTTTGCCTTAAACAGTATAAGCCTCCAGCCTCGCGGAAGCTCCACTCCATCCTGGGTGTGGAGACAGGGGGTCCAGGTGGCCGGCGGGCGGGGGAGTCTGGCCATGCTGTTGCTGACTACTTGAAGTTCAAGGACCTGATCCTCCGGATGTTGGACTATGACCCTAAGAGCCGCATCCAGCCCTACTATGCCCTGCAGCACAGCTTCTTCAAGAAGACTGCGGATGAGGGGACCAATACAAGCAGCAGCGTGTCTACAAGCCCCGCATTAGAGCAGTCCCAGTCTTCAGGAACCACCTCCAGCACCTCCTCTAGTTCAGGTAACTCCCACCTTAAAACCATGGGCAGCTGTTCCACTGCCCTTCATTTTAGGTAGTGAAAGACATTGATCTGTCGGTTATTGTGTTCTAAGATAACATGTGAAGATGTATCATATCACATCACTACAATTATCTGTTCAGTAAGGGGTGTTGACTCTGTGGAACTTGGCATCAGTGCTGTGAACTTCAGCAAGTCATTACACAAAAAGAACAACATTAAAACAATTAAAAAATCTATTTCATTGTGAAATTTTGAGACAGTTCTAACGTGTTTTGTATGTTTTAATAAATGTTAGCTAATCCCATTGTAGCATTTGACACACATTATATGATGTTGTTTAGATTGCACTTGTGACACTATGTTTAACCCTTAGGAGGATCATCTGGGACAAGTACCAGTGGCAGAGCAAGATCAGACCCTACCCATCACCACTTGCACAGTGGAGGACACTTTGGCACGGCCATGCCTGCCATTGATGGTGACAGCCTCTGCCCACAGGTTAGTTATCTGGAGTTACATGTGATCTGGTACAGAGTGGAAATATTTAGGTGGTGGTAAATACAAACTTGACGGCTTCCGTTTTTTTTTTTTTTTTTTTAATTCCAAATTCTTAGTACATTTTCGCTCATTCAGCATATGAACAAGTCCCATTATTTTAAACTCTTTGCTAAAATAGAAAAGATTATAAATTTGACTTATAAACCAGTGCCTTAAAAAAAATGTTTTTTTTTTTTTTTCATGTTGTTTGATTTAATGTTGTTAGTCTGGTTCTAATACATTTAACATAAATTCTAAAACAGGCCTTGAAATCAGGTTTTATGAAAGTGTGATGGTGTCTTAGTTTCTGGCAAGTAACATTGACAAAATTAGTCATGCTTCTTAAATTGAGAATTATCTGAACTTTTATTTCAATAATTGTGAAAAAAGTGTCCTACAAAGTGACATGGTAACACATAAAAAAAAAATGGTGCAGCCGTATTCTACAACTGACTCTTGTTATTTGCTTGGTGTTAACAGGCAAGACAGCCTTACCCACCCCCGCTGGTGTGGGGAGGTGGCGTTGGACCAGAGTCAGTCACTGGAGAGACACACCCAGTCCAGGAGACCACCTTCCATGTTCCCCCTCAGCACCCTAAGGCCCTGCATCCCCATTCACATACTCATCACCACCACGGGCAGTTGATGGCTACACGGCCACGCCCACGCCACTACACCTCCCCGACACACAGCTCCTCGACACAGGACTCCATGGAGGTGGTTCATGGCCACCTGTCCATGACCTCCCTGTCTTCCTCTGCCTCCTCTTCCTCTACATCGTCCTCTTCCACTGGGAACCATGGCAACCAGGCCTACCAGCTCCGCCATTTGCCCGCCGGAGCCCTTGACTTTGGTCAGAATGGTGGGCTGAGCATGGGGCTAGGTGCCTTCTCGAACCCACGGCAGGAGACTGGCATGGCAGCGCACCCTGCATTCTCCATGGGCACGAACACAGGGCCTGCCCACTACCTAGCGGAAGGCCACCTGGGCATGAGGCAGGGCATGGACCGGGAGGAGTCTCCAATGACTGGAGTGTGTGTGCAGCAGAGTTCTATGGCCAGCTCGTGACTGCACTGACATTTGGCTGTGTGTTCCCCCTGTGCGTCATTTTTAAGGTGGTGTTTTTTACTACAAGGTGTGTTGAGAACAAAAGCTGCTCACGTCAGAAGGGAGATATCACTGAACCGCTACTACAGAGAAAAAACCTTTGTTAAAAAGTATATATGTAATTTTCATCAGTTTTTCTTTTGCAATCATTAGGCACAAAATAATACTGCGGAATAACCATAGTGAGATTGAGACATCCATCTTACCATTTCACCAATTTCATGTAACCACCAAGTAATCACCATATGGTATTATGTGGCAAAATCTTCTAAGGAGCATTTCAGAGCGAAGTTTGAAGCTGTTTTGCAGGTAGCTGTTGGTGATGAAATGCTTGGCGTCCTCTTACGGTTCAAAACGTGGACTGCCTGACATTACTGTTCCACTGGTTCTTAATTATTTTGCCCTTTTTAAGTGAAATTTCACGTAAAAGCTGCTTGTAAATCCTGTAGCTTGACAATGAGGGGAAGTGTTTGCGGTGATATTTCTTGTTGTTGGTCGGTATTGTGTAACTCTGTTAAAGGGGAGCACATAGCAGTGGAGTCCCTATAGCGTGTGCTGGCCGGGTGGAGAGGAGACCCCGCAGGTGGATACTGACACCAACCGGGTCCGAGGAGAGGGAAGCACCACCCCTCAGGCCTAGAGGCCCCGTAGTACTGAAAGCTGCATCCGGGCCCGGCACAGACGAGAGCAGCGATGGGCACGGGAGACGAAAGGATCCAGCCCAGTGAAAGGAAGACAGTCAGTGGCTGGTTCTAGATAACCCTTTGGCCTTATGACTCATGGACTTGGAATGGGATGGAGCTGGACATTATCATTTGAATTAAGATGGCTTTTCTCTATTTTTCTCTCTAGACAGCCCTTAATTCTTTAAGGAAATTAAAACAACTTAGAAAAGGTAAATAAGAATGGTAATTTGAGGCCTTTCTCGACAAAGATTACTTCTTCAGCAGGGCCCCACATAACAGGGTCTTATTGTACACAACAACCTCCTAAACATTACTTCCTTGAAAATCTTATTCACTGGTTAAGGATTTTGCAGTGGAAAGAACTATCTATTCCAGAGTCTACCCTTTTATGTTTTGTTATTTTTCCCTTTTGCATGTAGTTCCTCATCAGAACCACCTGCACAAGTCTCTCCATCCAAAACATGGAAACTGAAGAAAAAAATGAGTTAAGTGACTGCCTTTTTTCTCCTCAAATTATGCTGTGAATTTTACAAGAATTTATTTTCCCTTTGGATATGTTTTTATACCAAAGCAGTTGTTTTATAGCATATAGGTGTCTGTAACCAATAATGTAGCAGTTCACCACTTTGACGCAAAGTTTATCAAGATCTTATTTTAACGTCAATACAAACAGCTGCAATATTTTACTTTAGCAAAACTGGAGACCGTTGTTGAGACCGTTGGCTATTGTGTATTCTGGCCAGATTTGTTTGCAACGTTTTACCAAAACTGTTTCCATATTAATTGGTAGATTATTTTGGGAGTCTTTTAAAACTTTGGTATGTTAGAGAATTTGGTAGTTACTCTGCAGGCTCCGGAGTAGCAAGATAGAAGCTGATGGTTTAAAAAAAAAAAAAAAAAAGGAGACTAATGCGTTCTATTTCTGTGTCGTCGTTTTTCTTTTGCCCCATCATACTATTTCAAAGGGTTTTGCTGCCTTTCATACATCATTTGGTCAACTTGGCTAGTTTATGCCATGAAGCAAGACTTTATGTCATTGTCTTGGCAGGGTAAGGATAATTGTGGCAAATCGGTTTGTGTTGAATGGTATTGTTCTGATTTGGTAGGGCAGATCCCCATGATTGTTGTCCTATTCAAAGGGAAAGGGTGGCTATCAGCCCACAATCACATGCTTTGCCTAGGCAGACGTGCATGTCCTCAAAACATTACAGTCAATAACCAGATTTTTTTTTTTTTATATCAGGGAGTTTGAAGTGCTTTCTTTCTTCTGTTGCTCATTTTACCAGCTTTGAAATTAGACAGAAAAACCTGCCCACAGCCACCTTTCAAATTAAGGGCAGGCCACAGGTGATGCTGTTGTCATTTTAAAGGAGAAACCATCGTAAGAAATCATGCTTGGTATTTCCACAAACACAAATGTAAAGCTACCTATATTGAGATTGGGGTTTTATCTGGATGTCAAGGTTAATTGCAAATTTGCAATCATTTTTCATACCCCGCAGAATTTGAGACATTAAGAAATTGCCAGTGGTTTTATTACTGGCACTCATACTGGTACTAAACATTCCAAAAATAAAGACTGAAAAAGAAAAAAAATTGACTGCAGTGACTCGTAAGTGTGCGCCTATTTCAGATCATGCTGATTGACCTCTTATTTAGAGCAGTTGTCATGAAATGCAGCCCCTTTTTAATAGTTGAAATAGAATTTATGTATATATTTATATTTTTTTAATAAAGGAAGTATAGAACTCACTACCTTGCTCCTGCTGGTATGTTGATTATGTTTGTCAATTTGGTGACCATTCAGTGGGCAGGAACTCCTGTTTTCTTAGTGGCAAAACCTTGCCTTTTGGCAAAGGTACTTGACTACATCAGGACAACACTATGAGGTAGGGTTTGAATCAAACAGGGAAAGCTAGATCTTCAAACCTTAATAATTTTCACAGGGTATATTGTAAGTGCATGTACATCACAAACCTTACTTTTTGGTTATATGAGAAGCACATGGTTGAAAAAAGGTTCCATCTTTCATAAGCCTGTTCAGTTTGTGGGTTATACACAAACACGTATACTTGTTGACATATCTGAACACCCAACAGAAGTTGAAATCCTCATTTAATTTGGATTTATCCTTTTCAGTTTTGATTCCACATTTTTTCACTTTTTTTGTACATGCAACATGCACTATAGAATTGAACAGCATGGGGGAAAGGATAAGTCCATGTATCCACAGATTGTAAGATCTAGTCAAGACTTTGCTGTGTTTATGACAATGCCCTTTGTATTATATTAAGACAGTCTTATGTATGATATATAAAAAGAAGTTAATTGAATTGCTCTGCGTGTCTTTATTGTTCTCTTACAACTCCATCTACATGTGCTACTTTCTAATAAGTGTTCACTCCTCACCTCCAGTGACATAATCCACAAAATACATTACTCACATTGTTTGCTATAGTTAAGCGTAGACTACGTCCATGTACATAAAAGAGGCAGTGCGAATAGAAACAGAAGACCAACCCATGTTGTAGCATTTGATAAAAGGGGCGAAGCGTCATAATACCGCCCCGGCTCGTTGGTCTAGGGGTATGATTCTCGCTTCGGGTGCGAGAGGTCCCGGGTTCAAATCCCGGACGAGCCCTGTACCTTTTACTGGGCGGGCGGGGAGTGTAAAAAGAACACTGATGGTGACCAATAATTCCCGTAAATTAGTACTTCGCTATAACTACAAGAAAATGGTGAAAAATCTCTATTTTTTTTTTTTAACGAGCCTTTCGGATGCTGAGTATTGACCTGAATGTTGAATTGGATGTTGGTGTCCTTGTCCGGTGCTCGGGCCATAGACGAAGCTACTGTTCGTGCCTTTGCGATATGCTCCTGTGCACTAAACCATAATTTTGTACTGCTGAAAAGTTAGATAAAAGATGGGCTCGTCCGGGATTTGAACCCGGGACCTCTCGCACCCTAAGCGAGAATCATACCCCTAGACCAACGAGCCACACTCCGTTTATGTGCAACCTAGTGTTTTTACTACTTAGCCCAGGTCGTCGACATTTAGCATTTGCTTGAATGGACACATAGCTAGCTACTCCACACTACAGTAAAGTAGCTAATAACGGCGAGAAGTTACGAAGCTGAAATCGGCTTCCGATTCGACAGTTAAGGGGCTAGTGAAGGTAAACCTAAATGACAATATCAAGCGACCGATTCTCCGTTTTTTTGCACAATTTATTGCAATGAAAGGGGTGTTATAGGACATCCTAGTTGAAGCCTTGACGCTTTTAAAATGGCACTTTTGTGAAATCTTTATTATATTTGTGACAGGAAAAAAAAAAAAAGTATATTTCACTGTTTTTCCCCATCCAGACCACATCAGATAAGAAACCACTATGTCAAATCTGGAGTAGATTAATCTAGTGAAGCTATTGACTGTTTAAAAAATGGTTTCAATTTAGCAAAACCTTTTATTATTATAATTTTTTTTTTTTGACAAGTCTGTGTATAGTAGTTTTGATCTAAACCAGGTCTGGGGTGGTCTGGATGGGGAAAGAAAACTCGGTGAAATTGCCATTTTTTCTGTTTTCAGATCAAGGAATACAGGCTTCACACATTTAAAACTGTGTTTCAAACAGTATGTAGCATCTCTGGGTTAATCTAGAGCAGATTTGACAAGTTTAGTTATATTAGTTTTTTGATCTAGACCTGGTCTGATGTGCTCTGGATGGGAAAACTTCACGTTCCCCGTGACGATCAAATCGGAACCCAACTCCAGCGTGAGGACCTGGTGATAACACATCGAGTAATCACTACCGATTTACCAGTTGATTTATTTTCTTTCTGTTTTACGAACGGTCAGATAGTTGCCGGAAAAAAAAAGTGGATCACTGCACGATAGTTAGCGCACATCACCTAGCTTTGTAAACACGGCGACAATCAAACCGGTTGCCCTACCCAGGTTGGTAGCTAGCTAGCTAGCTAGCTCCTGTCTCCTGTTTTGCAGTACCTTGCCCAGTGGGTGGCAGCAGTGCATCCGGGAGAGCTGCTGCCACTGTATTTATTAAGGATGAAGAAGAAAATGGTTGCCTGCCTTTTAATTGGTCGATAGAAACATGAGTAGGACGAATGACCAATAGTTATGCCTCAGAGTTTAGGTGCGTCCAATCAGGTGCCTTTGGGCGGGATCTCATCCTGTATAACGATCGATTCCAAATTCAACCGTTGTGAATGTGTCGTGGATCCAGTCCCCGATGTGTGATAGTTGTTTATGGAAAACGCTACTCAGACACCATTCAAGGGTAGTAAGTGATACAAGTTGTCTGTTCCAATTTTTTAGAAATTAACCTGCGTCCATTCGAGTCTCTAAACGAAGGCGCCAAAGCAAGCAGATGACAATATTCAGCTAAGTCGGCTAAGCTAACAACGTAGCCTGAAGCATGCCGAATTTCTGCGCGGCCCCAAACTGTACACGGAAAAGTACACAGTCCGATTTGGCTTTTTTTCGGTTTCCACGGGACCCAGAGAGGTAAGGCATATCATTTAATGCTACCCACGTTAACTAACTTATGTACTCGTGTAACCAACATTAACCTGTGCGATTTCCCACTTAGAGTTGTACTAGAACGCTTGAGAAATCATAATAAGTACTAACCAAGTGGTATGTTTTCACGATGAGTGTAAGATTGTCCTTAATCTTTCAGCACCTAATGTGAACCACTTGTAGAGCTGCAACTAACGTTTATTTTCATCATCGCATTGTCTATAAAATGTTTGAAAATAATAGTTTAAGGTGCCCGCTATAATTTCCCACAGCCCAAGATGCATTGAGATTGCTTTTATCATTTGACAATTAGTCCACAATCCAAAAATATTCAGTTTGCAATCAGGCATGACAAAAAAAGGATAAAATCATCACATTTGAGAAACTTTATTCAGCAAATGTTTGGAATTTTCGCCAGAAAAATGACTAAAACAATAATTTGATGATATAAATTATTGTAGACTAATGGCTATTTGATTAATCAACTGATTGCTGCAGCTCCAAGGTAAACTGATTTTGAAGAAAATAATCTGATTTTACTGATATTTAAATATCCGTGCCAACTCATGGATGTCTGATTTAACTTGAGTGTTTATGTTGCATATCCAGGCTTACCTCTAAACTCTGTGGCAGATTGAGTTTAGTGCTGCTTCGTAGGCAACTCAGACCCTTGAGTAGGCTTCAACATGTAAAGTAGCGTCACATCTAGGTAATGGGCACAGGTAATGTCTCAGCAATACATAATGAAGCTAAGAAAAATTTCAACCACTTTCATAGTTGAAAATTTTACATAAAGCAAGAAAAATATTTTTCAGATGAGATCAATTAATGCCGTAATTGTTTCCACAGCAGCCCTTTGATATCTGCTTTATTTGCACAATAGTTTCTGTCAAAACCACCCACAAAGTTTATTTTGCATGTCTTAATTTTTAAGTGTCATTTGTCCAATATGAACGTACTACCTATGCAAAAGATGGTCACAAGCCGTTTCTACAGACTTGGCTACTGTCTCAGTGCACTGCCGTTTTTCACATTTCACATAAAGCGGGTTTTGTGTGTTTTTTATAAGATGCCGAATCTGGGTAGAGAACTGTCGCAGAGCAGATCTAGAGGCGAAAACATCAGACCAGTTGAACAAGCACTACAGATTATGTGCCAAACACTTCGACCCAGCTATGGTGTGCAAAACTGTGAGTATCTGACATGATCCTAGCTAATCAGCCTGGCAGTAATTTTCCCGAAAATGTGTTCCTCCCAAAAATGGCTTATGTGAGTTTATTGTCCTACAGAGCCCCTATAGGACTGTATTGAAGGATACAGCCATTCCAACCATATTTGATCTGACAAGCCATCTAAGAAATCCTCATACCAGACATCGCAAGCGGATTAAAGAACTAGTAAGGATTTTATTTATTTATTTATTTATTTTTAGCCCTTCGGTCACCTTTCAGAGTTCTTCTTCAGCTTAATAGTTTGACCAACTGTTGTCTGATTTTTGTGAATTAACTACAAATTTTAATTCCAGACTGAGGAAGATATAAGAAAGATTAAAGAAAGGAGATGTAAGTAAATAAATGTATTTCTGGTCATGAATGTAAAATAATTGCATGTTAATTTTATGCATTTTTCCATTTACTTAAAGTGATCACTGATGTTTTTTTGTCTGTCTCTACTCAGTGGCATCCTCTATTGAACAGCTTGTTTCCAAAAAAGATGCCGCAGTTGAGGATAGCACAAGCACCAATGAGGATGAACCTCAGCTGTCCACAGAGGAGAAGGAGTTTCGTGAATACCTGAGATCCTTGTTTGAGGTTGTGGTCATGTTAGGAAAACAGAGTATCCCATTAGTGGCTGACAAAGCATCTGAAGCTGAACGCAAGTCCAACAACTTTCAGGCTCTTCTAGGTTATCGCATGAATGCTGGAGATGAAGCTTTGAAGAAGCGGTTTGAGGCAACAGCTCTGAACACAGAATACCTCTCTGCAACCCAGCAGAGCCAGCTCCTGGACGTCTGTGAGAACACGGTGAGAGAGGAGATGCTAATGGAGGTGCGAGAGAGTCGCTTCTTCTCCCTAGTGACAGGTGACCTTGTTGAATTTTCCAACGAGAAACACCTGCCTCTATTTTTACGCTTTGTGAATCAGCAGAACGTCCTTCGAGAGGAGTTTTTGGACTTTGTGCTGTTTGATGGTGATGAGTCTGCACTGGTAGAGAGGCTGGAAGCCCAGCTGACTGACCGTTGGGGGCTCAGCATGGAGGACTGCCGGGGTCAGGCCCACAAGGCCACTGGGACTTCCACCACCAAGATGAAAGCTGTGGCAGTATTACTGATGGAGAAGTATCCCCTGGCATTGCACATGCCTTGCTCCCATATGGCACTCAATATCCACCTGGCCAACAGTCTGCCTTTTCCCAATGTTCAAGTTGTCATGGAGACTCTGAGGAGGATCGGCGCTTTCTTTAGAACCCCGCTCACTCAGGATGAGCTGGAGAAAGCGATCTCTTCTCACCACCAGAAAAATGAAGAGAAAGGAACTGCGCTAAAACAAGCATGTGGCTCAGGATGGACAGAACAGCACAGTGTCTTTGATGTGCTGCTAGATTTGTTGCCGCCCCTGCTGCTGTGCATGGACAACATTTGGGACAATGATGACGGAAAGTTTGACGATGCTGTCACAGCAGATGCGTATTCAATCTCAGAAACCCTGGCCGACTTTGAGAACGTTGTCACCAGCGTCATCTTAAAGAATGTTCTCACGTTCACAAGAGCCTTCGGGAGGAATCTCCAAGGGGAAACACTCGATGTGTTTTTCGCTGCCAACAGTCTAACCGCTGTCCTGCATTCGCTGAACGAGGTCAATGATAACATTGATGTCTACCATGAATTCTGGTATGAGGAGGCTGTGAGTTTGGCCAGTGTAATGGAGATTCCTGTGAAGGTCCCGAGGCTGTTCCTTCGGAAACAGCGCGCAGCCGATGTGGGTGAAATCCAAGCAGAGTCGTATTTTAAGGAGTATGTGACTGTCCCTGTTATCCGTGGCATCATGCAGGAGGTGGAGGACATGTTTTCCGAGACCAACCTCAAAGCTCTTAAGTGCCTATCACTGGTCCCAGCTGTCATGGGCCAAATGAAGTTCAACACCACCGAGGAGAACTATGCAGATGTTTACCGCAACGACCTCCCCAACCCAGACACGCTTCCTGCAGAGCTTCACTGCTGGAGAATCAAGTGGAAGCACAGGGGCAAAGAGGTGCGCCTCCCCACCACCATCCACGAAACCTTGCAGCTGCCTGATGTCAAGTTCTTTCCCAACGTGAACTCCTTCCTCAAGGTGCTTTCCACCTTACCTGTGCTGAAACTGGAAGACAACAAAAGTGACACTGCTAGTGAAAGGCTGCAGGCTTATCTCGCCAGCATGCCTGCTAAACAGTGGAACAAAAGTCTTGCAATGCTCAACATTAACACTCATGTCAAACATGACTTGGATGTCATGGTAGACAAATATTGCAGACTCTATCCAGAGGATGACCCTGAAGCTGAAGCTGAAGCTGAAGCTGAAGCTGAGGCAGAGACCGAGGAAGTCACTGAGGAGGATGTTGTGATGAAATGATAGAACACAGACACTGAGCTTAAATAGCTGTTCTTGGACAAAAATGAATGGAACAGATATGCTGTCAGTCATAAACACATCCTCCTTTGGTTGCTCATGTCTATTTTTACTGCATTTACACCCGGGTATTTGTAGTAATAATTTAAATTCAGATGTGAATAGGTAATGGATGCCTTTTTGTATTTAGTCTCTGAGGTTTCCAAGAAAAATATGATTTACCCTTGTTCTCATTGTATGTGGTTAAAAACACTTGTGTTCAATTGCATCACAGCTTAATCTTGCATTGTAAATAATCACATTTCGCAGGAAGAAAACGACACAACTCAATAAAAATTTCAATACCGCAAAAAATTCAGAAATGTAAGGCACTGTGAAAGAGATGATCTGTAAATATTAAGTTTTTGTCAGGATGTTTATTATTAGACTAGCCTTCTCTGTAATGATGCTGTGAACTTATGGAAAGTATTTTATAGCCTGTTTTTTATTTGTTAAATTCAGTTGATGGGTTTTTTTTTTTTTTCTCTGCTCAAATTATCTCATCTACAGTTAGTTTTTCTTTATTGTGTGCTTTAATTCAAACTGCATGATGAATGCAAATAGCCCTGTTGATCCAAATTACCGTGGTTCCTTTCCACTGACTGTGAGGCAGGAGAAGCACAAGAGGGAGCAGTTACACCAGTATCAGCAGTATCCCTGAATGAATGCCAATGGGAAGCCTTTTTTATTTTTTATTTTTTTTTATTTGTACCTTCGTCAAGGAGGTTATGTCTTCACCCGTGTCTTGTTTGTTTCTTAATTTGTCAGCAGGATTATGCCAAAACCACTGAAATGATTTGCACCACACCTGGTGCAGGTTTGGGGCATAGGCCAGGAAAGAACCCTGTATATTTTGGGGCAGATTCAGATCATTTTACTATGAATTTGAATTTTTTTTCTCTGAAGTCTGGTGCATGTTGCTTGACGTTGGCCTTGGCTGAGATCTGCGCTCTACTGAGTGTCATTCTAGTTTTATAAATCAAAAGCTTATAATGCAAGAGTGACATATTTATGGATAGTTATAAAGGCAAGTATCTCAAAAGTTCACTTTGAATGGTACATTCCGATTGAAACAGCTCTTGGTCAGATAACTGACATTCAACAGGAGGAAAAGACCATTGTTATTTGTATTACAGTTAAATGTTTGCCTCATCATGTCCTGTTTTGCAGAGGGGGAAAATGCAAGGAATTTTGACACAACTCTGGTTGTAGCAGTAAAATTGAATCGTATATAATTGTTTATGGTTAGATGGTGTGCTTTTGCTGTCTCCCAAAGTATTCATTAACATTTTATGAGAACTTTCATTATCTTTTTTTTCAGTTTGGTTTAATAAAATCCTATTAGAGAACATAAAAATGTAGACACTTGGAGTCAGCTTTGTTGCGAAATGTTACCTTTTATTTGTCTCTCTTTTTCAGTCGCGCGCAAACTTAAGTGTGGATCCATTTAGTTACCATCTTCAAATGAAAATTACATGCAAACACCATATTGGGGGGAAACAAACTAAACGTGAAGAAATTCCGCGAATCTTCGCAAATGTAAACATTTGACTCCTGCAGTTTTATACATGGACAAGTGAAGCTTTATGTTTTGTTTTTGTTTGGGTTTTTTTTTTCCTTTTTCCCAGTTGGCAGCTGCATTATCGGCCATTTCCTCCACACGGAGCAAGAACAGGCCTCTGCTCCATCCGCTGTAGATTGAATTGGCGTTTTCTGACATGGCAGCACAGGGGTTAAACGCGCCTCCTCCCTCTTCGCCGGCCAGACGGTGACGAGCTCAGGTGACAGTTCGCCGTGCAAACTCACAGTGCAGAGCCCGGGCATCTGGAAGCATCACACAGGCGTGGGTGGGGTCGCTTTGATGCGCAACCAGACGGCAACGTGCACTCCCCAGCGAAGCCCCAAGTCCATTTAAACTTCAGCAGGAACACAAATAGCCTGCAGGAGGAGAGAGGGGGGGAGGGGAGGGGGGCGTGTGGGCTGTTTCCCTTAGTCTCAAACAAAGATTGGTGAGGTACACTCAGCCGAGAGTTACACAGAGCTTTAAGGAGGAATAACCCTGACTGGACAAAAACAGAGGGTACAGGGCGAGGGACCGAGCACTTGCAAGTCTCCGAGTCGTGAGTAGGACGTCTATCTGCGCGTTTCTCCCCGATCTAGAGGTTTTCTGTCTTGTCTTTTGTCCAGTCAGCCTCCTAGTATTTATCATCATGGCTTGGCCGTGCATTACGCGTGCTTGCTGCATCAACCGCTTCTGGACCGAGCTGGACAAAGCGGACATCGCGGTGCCTTTGGTTTTCACCAAATACTCGGATGTGGCCGACGTGCAGCACCTGCCCCATCACCCGCAGCCGAGGAGGGCCGGTGCCATTGCCATAGAAACCCAGCCCCATCCCGGCGAGCAGGAGGCTGGGAAGGCACCGCCCGCGACGGGTGCCGCAGCGGGCAAAGATGGCTCTACTGCGTCCGTCATGCGCCAAGACTTCAAGGCGTGGAGAGTGCGCCCCGAGCCCAGCTGCAAGCCCAGGAATGAGTACCAACCCTCTCCGACCCCGTTCAACAACGAAACTCAGTATCAGAAGGATTATAAAGCCTGGCCTATACCGAAAAAGCACGACCACCCATGGATCCCCAAGCCAAGCCCCACCGCCCCCGTCGCCGCCACTACCACCACCTCCGTCGGGCCAGAGCGGAGCGCAGGGAGCGGCAAGCCGGAGCATGCGGCCGCCGAGGCCGAGAGCGGCGTGGAGAAGAGCGAGATCGAGGAGAAGATGCAGGAGAAAGAGTCGAAGGAGGCGATGAAGAAGAAAAGCGTCCAGAGGGAAAGGTCGGCAGAGAGAGAAACAGGTGAGAAGACGGAGGGACAGATGCCCGCAGATGTGAGCGCCGAGCAGGGGGAAGGCAGAGCAGCTGCAGACGCTCTCAACAGA
The DNA here is from genome assembly GCF_016859285.1 of Xiphias gladius. Classification (NCBI taxonomy): domain Eukaryota; kingdom Metazoa; phylum Chordata; class Actinopteri; order Istiophoriformes; family Xiphiidae; genus Xiphias; species Xiphias gladius. Next base: position 18,570,921 of record NC_053406.1, on the reverse strand, counting down.
CAGATAAAGGAGGTTATGTCGACTTCTAGCAGCTACAGGTAAGTGTGTGAAGGACTGAGCCACGATCATGTCCTAGGGGTGGCAGAAATAAAGGTCTACGTTTTTTTTTCCTTTACTGTGACTTAACAGTGGGTTGCAACTGAGGCATTTTATTCCTAAAGCCATCAACAGTGCTGCATACAAGCATCCCGAAAGCATTTCGGCCAACAAAAGCCCTGTTAAAGCATCACTTGCAGATCATCGTGGGATATCTGGTTTTGTATCGTCTCTTGTTACAATCTCCTGTGATTCTCCAAAGCAAACTGATATTGCCAGAGATAAAGGTTTCATTATTGATTTTTTTTTTTTTTCCCCTGCTTTATCCTCCACCAGAGTACTACCAAATCAATGCAGTAGCCCATAAATGAGGAAAGCCAGTAATAGGGTCTGAATGTAATCGTGTCTTAACATGGTTTCTTTGCACAGGCTTCCTCCAAACTGAATTAGGGATGCACAATGCATGCAAGTTAACAAGACTTGCCTGCTTCATACCGCCCCACTGAAATACGGAAGTTACACATGTTGTGCCAGTGCCTTCAGTTTTGGGATTAGTTTGTTTGAAGAGAAGCTTTTTGCAATGAAATTTAACTGACAACTAAACTTTAGCATACGGTTTGTAAGCGATTTAAAAAAAAAAAACAACAACAAAAAAACAATGTTATTACATGATTAATGTAATGCTACATTTATAAATAGAAGCAGTTATACAGAAGGAGGACACAGATATGTACATCAAGAATAAGGATTTTAGCTTTTTACAGACTATAACAGTCCAGCTCCTGCCTCTGAAGACCTGTGAAAAACAAAAAAAACAAAAAAAAATGCCGCCAGGCCATGGTTTACAGAGTTTAGAGAGTAAATCCAAAAATCTAATTATGACATCAGTGCTAAAAATGCTAAAAAGCAGTTAGCCAGTATAGAGAAGTTGTTAGGTGAATATGATTCTGTAATGTCAATCAAGTCTTCAGCAATAAACTGGCAGCAGAGCTCTGCACAGCCTGCTGCTGAGCAATAATCAACAGGAGAGATGATGAACCCTCAAACGATATGGGAGCCCCTCGTTATCAATATACTGTATGACCAATCCAATTCAGTCCTGCCACGGTTCTAAGTGGACAACAGTGCGTATTACAAACTAGATGGCTTTTCATGGTGATGTGTATTTGTCATTTAACGTGGGCACAGGCCAATACGCCAATTAAAATTCATTTTATCTTAGGACACGGAATATCTTTAGGTTTTGAGAAAATAATTGTCAGATTAAACGACGATGGAAAATAAGTGGAAGCCCTTAAACCTTTATGTTCGCGTTTTCAATTGCTCTTAGGACTGAGTTCAAGGCCTATAAGGACGTGAAACCAGTGAAGCCCATCAAAGCTCCATCTCAGTATAAACCCCCCGCGGTGGAGACCAGTCTGGAAACCAGCTACAACGCCACATTCAAGGGGGAGCAGGTGAAGGCTCAGCCCAATGACAACAAGCTGCTGGAGCGCAGGAGGATACGCAGCCTGTACAGTGAGCCTGGCAAGGAGCCCGCCAAGGTGAGAACATGTCCCCACACAGTTCCCGTACCGTTACTGCAGGTCCGTGAAGTACGGCTATCATTTATATTCCGAGCTATGTTTCCTCTTAGCGCATAGAAAGACATACAGTAAGTGCCTTCTTTATAGTCAAAACTTTATTAGCCCTGCTACATCATAGGTTTAGTACTCTCTGATTATCACAATGACAGGTTTACTTTTGCTCTGAACGTTACTCACTGGAAGCCCTACTGAATACGTTTTATTTAATTTTACACACACTCAAAGTCAGGCCCCCGCCTAATGGCAGGCGACTGGTGCTGAGACCTACTATACACCAACTAAAACAACTTCAAATCTCAATGTAGAGAATTTCTAAAATTTTAAAAAGTTTAAGTACCCCGCCTGTGTACATTTTAACCAAACAAAAAATACAACCTGGTCATTCAGCAAATTGTACATACTTGTCCTGAAAATGTTCAATGCATCAGTTTTTAATGTTAAAGTAATATCCCAGTTTTGGATTATAAGTAACTTCATCCCATATTAAAGCAGGTACTTATTTGAAAATATTCTTGTAACACTTTATTCTACAGGCCAGTTATTTCTTATGAATTTCTTGAAAGATTCCTGGAAAGAATCGTGTAGTTTAGTTCTAATTACATGGCAGATAGGGACAAAGTTGTTCTTTGTAGACACATTTCACATTTTGCATGCATAGCTCACTTTTATCAACTGAATAAAAGCCTCAAGGCTGAGTTAGTAATAACTGGAAGTGTGCCAACTGACCACTCTCTGTTTCACCCGTGATTAGAGACAAATTATAAGGTTCTTTCCAGGAAACTTCTTAGGAGATTATTTGTTAATAAATGGGAATTTACAGACCCACGAAAGAAAGCATTACCGATTTTCTTAACATAGATAGGTATCTGCGTGCATGTTGTCCACAGTTCAGATGAAATTTGGTTGATAATTGCTAACCGTGTGTCAATCGTAGTGTGTTCATACGGCCACTCCCTCTCTCATTCTTGTAGGACTTCTCAGAGAATGAGAGCAGCTCTGTTCTTAATCTGCTGTAGTCAGGTGTGTTCCCTGTTTCTTCTGGAAGGCATGGAGGCTGACCTCAGATTGATCAGACGCGAACGTGCATACTGTACACCCACACCCACACACACACACACACACACACACACGAACAGTATGCACCTTGGCCCGTGTGAGCCTCGGTCACATTCACCACCCAGCTGCCGGATGCAATACCGCACCTCTCAGCCTGCACCACCCACTACTTTTTGTGGAGCTCGGTAGTTTAAACAGTCGACCAAAGGTTTATTCAAGAGGGTCGATGGATAAATGAAAACATCTCACAGATAACAATAAATTACCCAAAGAAGAATAGGATTTATTGCATCAATGGAGGCCAACAAGACAAAGCCCTCATCGCATTCGATTAGTATACATTTTGTTTAGGGCTCTATTTTGGTGACAGTGAATGGTGTAAATGACATTAGGCAAAATAGAATTTTTTTTCCATGTCTGCCCACAATTGGCTCACCATGAATTTGACTGCATGCAAGTGGGTGGAGATGCGCAGTAGGGGTGTGTGCCAATGGCAGTGGCGAGTGGTGCAGTATGTTTTTACAGATGATGTTATCCTTTTGGCTTCTTATGTCTGATTTCCGTAGTTGCAGTTCGCAGCCCGGTATGATGCAGTCGACTCTCTACTGAAAGTTAGTAAATGTGCTGCATCTAATCTGGACTGTTCCCTTAATCATGAGCACCATGGTGCAGAGTGCACTGCGTTTAAGGTTTTAATGGTCCTGAATGCCACAGTCCCCTACCAGAGCCAGTGTTAACATATTCCTCCTAATCCCACCCTAACTGTCTGTGGCAACAAAATGTACAAAAATGATGTCGTACCCTATGCACCACCTACTTTGCAGAACCACTCTTTTATTCACAGAAATAGAGCCCTTCGTTTTTTTTCTTTCAGAAACAGCCTTTTACAAACATTTGTCATCGATTTCAATGTATTAGTTTTTAAGTTTTATTTAATCAGCAGAAGTTGGGCATGTATGCAACTTCTTTGCTGTACGCCAGCTCATTTATGCAAACGGACCATTTGGGAGCTTCTACAGAAGTCCTTTACTGCTAGCACCTTGCTTGAGGGCTCGTTCGTCTCTGCACCCACATTTTCCCAGTTGCTATGGGAATTTGAACCGGCGACTCTCCAGTTGCAAAACTGCTTGTCAAGCCTCTAGGTTCTGCCGCCACTATTGAGGGGTTGAATGTAACCAAAATATTTCATACTTTAAAGTGTAAGACTAACATCATATACTAATATAAACCATGTTCTCTGTATGCTGTACTTTCTTTAAAATTTTATTCTAATGGGAAACTGCATGAACCACTGTTCTATAAAAGGTAAGGCAGAAATACACCTTTTTGTGCTGTGTTTTCTTTTTTCTTTTATCTTCATTGCACTAACCACATAATGCAAATATCACCTGTACCATACGGTGTCATTTGCCTGCCATTACTTTAAGTAGCAGGATGTAAAAAAAATAAAATAAAACAAACAAGATATGTAGTGCATGCTGAAATAGGACTTTGACATGATGTAGAGTCTCCGTGAGTTAAGTAAACATTTAAAGGAATAGTTTGACATTTAAGGAAATACGCTTTTTCGCTTTTTTGCTAAGAGTTAGATGAGAGGATTGATACCACGCTCATATCTTTTGTTAAATATGAAGCTACCACCTGCAGCTGATTATCTTAGCTTGGCATAAAAACTAGAAATTGTTTTTTTTTGTTTTTTTTTGTTTGTTTTTTTACTTTGGAGCCTAGTCAGAACTAGGCTCCATGCTAAGCTAAGCTAATCAGCTGTTGGCTTTAGCTTGATATTAAACATACAGACATGAGAGTGGTATCGATCTTCTCATCCAGTTCTCAGCAAGAAAGCAAGTGAGTGTATTTTCCCGAAATGCCAAAAATTTGATTAACTGCTTTTAAAACAGAGCTTAATCTCAGTATTTGCCCCTCTCTTCTCTTTTAGGCGGAGAAACCAGTGTCTCGCACCAAACCAAAAAAGACACCAACAGCAACAGGAAAGATGGTGAAGAAAGCAAAAGAGAAGCAGATTGCTAGTTCCCAGTCAGGCAAGAAGAAATCTTCTTTGGGCACCCCAGAACCCAAACCAGAGGGAGCTGTCACAAAGAAGAGCAAAGAGATCAGTAATAGACTGGCAGAAGCAAAGCAGTAAAAGCTAACTCCCCGCACTTGTGTGCTGATCAAAGGTTACTTGACGAATTAGGCAAATCTCTTCCCTTTGGTTTATTTCCTTACCTGTTGTTTTTGCTGTCCTGTCACATATTGTTCACCTCTGAATGGGCACTGATGTTGAGCTTTTAGAATAATGCAAATAACTTCACTGTCAACTGTGTGTGTGAATGTGTGTTTGTGAGTGTGTGAAAATATGTGATTGCTTGTGTTTTGGTGCACAGAACCGCTTTATATTAATTGAGCACATAATTTGCACATTATTTATATGGGTTGTGTTTGACATCAAACTATAAAAAAAAGCCATCTGTACACATGTCATATGTGTATGAAAGGGCATTTTTACCTTTGTCCGAATGGATGACGATTGAGATCGATATTCAAATGATTGTAGAAAATGTCCAGGGGATGCTTTATCTCTGAGACTGTGTCATACGAGAGGTTTTGTTTAAAATACAAGATCTGTTTTACGGTTGCGTTCCTAGTTACAGTGCCTCCGCTGTATGGTCCTGGTTTTCATTTCATTGTTCTGGATGATATCTGGTTTCATCAGTTTGGTTGCTAAGAAACCAAATGACCTGTAATATAATTACTAAAACTTGCATGCAAGACCCCGTTTTTGGTTGAGTAGCAACATTCTAGCAGACTATACTGAATGTCACAGTCACATTTTAGCTTGTAAATTGAGCCATTAAAGATAAATGTATAGGGACAAGACCTTTTCAAATATAATGCATGTGTAGTAATAGACTCTGATCACACCAAAAGGTACATACAGTAATTAAAATCATAGTCTAGTGGCTGTTAAAGCTATAAAATAAACACACCAGCAATATGGTTTCACCCACAAGCATACTTCTTGCAATTTAAATGGAGATCCACTCCTTTCATTTAATAAGAATACTGCACTTATTACAATGACTCAGTATTTTGGCATTGTACTCCATCCTCTTCTCTGATCTGTGACGCTGTAATTGTGCTAAATAAGAAAAAAAAAAAAAGGCCCATAGGCCTGAAAAACCTGTTGTATTTACTCAATAAATTTCACTCCGAATGGGCTGATCTCTCCAGGTGTTGAAAGACAAGGAATGGGCCAGGACTTGAAGTTCAGCTCTTAGAAAAAATGCTGCTGTCTGAAAATGCGCAAATCACTTCTGTTCATCGTGAGCGTGACATGAGGTGTTTTTACTAAAATGCCATCACATCCTATCTCTCTCTGGTTGTAAACACAGTCAGTCGTCTGCCATTATACCCTTAACGGCCAACATGGCTGCAGTGTGCGAGGGCCCAGTCGAGCACTAACCACCGTGAGTATGCTTCCAGTTTCAGCTTCTGTGTGTGAGTGTGTGTGTGTGAGTTTGTGTGTGTGTGTGTGTGTGTGTGCTTGCGTGTGTGTCTGTGAGCGAGAGACTTTTTTTGTGTACGACCTCTACAGCCTGCTGCCTGCTAGCATCAAGTGTGATCCAACCACAAGAAGTGCTGCTACGCACTCCAACACCCTGGTGCTATATCTCTCATCGTATATGCTGTCTGGTTTGGACTGCGTGTGGCGTCAGACCAGAGTGAAATGATGGTATGACAATGTCATACCGCTGCAGACATGTTGTGATATTGTGCTTGTGTTCTCGGCTTGCTCTGAATGAACTCTGATTAAAATCATAATACAGAATCCTGTGTTGTGATTCATTGCATCCTTTATCCATGTGTTTTATGAATTGAATAACAGTATTATACCCTCGCATCCATAATCTGACAAAATATTTCTTTTCAGTTGCTCAAATGCTGTTGAAAATGTGAGAATGAAAAATAACTTTTGAAGAAATAATTGTATTTCATATATTTTCTTCAAATTTGCTGCACCAGCCTTTGAATGCTAGAGAAGGGAGGGAGTAATTTAACTTATCAAAACTATTCTATACATTTTTCAAAATAATTAGAAAAATATTAAGGCATGAAATTAACAGCACAGTAAAACTGCATAAGTTGATTTTTTAATCCTTAAAGGGTGTTTTTCTGAACATGAGACGTCATCAGTGCATTGTTCTCTCCATTTTTTTCAGTTCAGAGATTAAGAGGGGCAAAATTTAAACAAATGAAACAAATGGCAGGCGTAAAATGATTGTAAAACATTATTTGATTATTTTTCATTTTATTCACTAGCTGGCTCTGGGATGCTTGTGGTAATTTTCCTGTGAATCAGTCATCCTGACATGAAACTGCATGAATAATTCAGTTTTTATGGGCCCTTATGTTTGCAGAGCAGCATGAAATATTGAATGAGAGATCAGCAATGGCACTGGAGCTGCCTAAGCTCTGTCCCCTCTCTAAAAGAGTTGTCTAGCTGGTTTCTGTCTCACCTACATAGGTGTGTTGGAAGGGTTGAATTGAGATTTCATACACTCGTTTCCCTGCATATGAAATATACCGTAGTATATGATTTGGGTGTTCATTTTTGTCATGAAAGTAACTTGTCAGTTACTTTCATGAACAAAATTACAAATTTCATTACAAATGGTATCAGGCCATAAAATGTTTATGTAGACTAAATGTTCATCCAGTTAACAGCAGTGTAGGAGAATCCACAGATGAGTTATCAGCTTGTGAGTCTGCACCAGACACAAATGTGTCTACCTGAAAGAAATTCAGATATGGATCAAATGTGCATCACAACATACAGTAAATGGCTATTTTTGAACACCTGTATTGTTGATCAGAGTACACTGTGGTGTGGCTTTATTTGTGTTGTATCGACTTCACATCAGGAGACATGCACCCTCATGAAAATATTGTATTTCTTGGACAGGCAATACATTGCATAGTGTGACGCGGATACTCAGCAAATTATGACCTCTAGTGGATGGGATCTATTGCACGATCTCAGCATCATTTGAACCCGGATAAAAAGTAAGGTGGAGGCTGCAGGCTAAACCAAGGAGCTCAGATTTCCTTCTCCTTAACCTGCAGTTCTTTTTGGTTGTCCGAGGGGTTCCCAGGCTGGATGGGATGGGTAGTTCCTCCAGGCATCAATTACCTCTTTTCCTGCCTGGCTGCAAACTTTGTGGACATCACGGGCATCTGAACACTTGCCGCTGCAAAGATATCTTTTAATGCAACATGGCAAATGTAAGAGTGCAACACCATAACCGTGGCCAGGCTCTCTACGTATATATATATGTTTATTAACTGCGCATAAAGAAAAAACTACAGTGATGGTGGTACTGTTGGCTCACAGAGGGTCTGGTTCTGGTTTGGTCTGGTTACAACAGCTTCTTGGTAGCAATCAATGATGTATGGAGGATGTTTTCTAAAAGGGGTCTATCCATGGTCCACTATTACTTACATCCTACATAAATAATAATCATTCTTCCTACTCAGACATGTCGTTTTTTTGGGGGGGTTTTTTTGGCAGATGACTTGTCTTCAGTCTGCCTCCGATGCTGTCCAATTATTACTTCTTAAAAATTTAAATGGTACCCACATCCATCTTGCTGAGTCATACAAATACTTAGGCATTTGGCTTGACAGTGCACCGTCATTGAAGATTCATATTCAACACTTGATTCAAAAATTACAAATCAAGCTCAGTTCCCTATATAAATCAAAAGCTGCCTGCCTTTTTCAAACCCTAAAACTATTGTGCAGTCAAAAGTCTGTACTTGATTATGGAAATATTCTGTATTGCCATGGTGCCTCATCATTACTGCAGCACCTAAGTCCTATTTTTCCTAGTGCTGTATGCTTTATCATTAATGAGAGATTTCATACTCATCATTGTCCTCTGTATTGCGAGCTTGGATGGTCTTCCTTACAGACACAAAGAAACAAATACTCTCGTGATATTCATCTATAACGCTTCCAAACCACCGCACATCTCTTTTAACAATGAAATCTTATAACCACAGTTCACGATCCAGTAACTACTCAACCTTACAAATCCCTTATGTCCTTCTTGTGATTGTTTTTATTAGTTGTGTCTTAGTTGTGTTATTTCTGTTTGCCAATTGTGTGTTTGTCCGTGAATGTTTTTCCTTGTTCTCAGGTCTCTATTGAAAAGGAGATCTCTCATTTTCAATGAGACTCCCTGATTAAATAAAGATTGAATTAAAAGTCTTGTAAACCCATTAAAATGTTCTTTATTTTTGGTTTAAAAGTCATGGAATATTAAAAAAATACAGTAGGATTTTAAGGGTGCTAAAGTGTGTATTTTATTTTAGGGGTTTCGGTTGTGATCAGCTCTAAACAATGGTTTGGAGGGAAAAGGCTGACAGGCCTAGAGGGAGGAGTTTTTCTAACTTCCTGGGACGTTTGGACCTGACAGTGTTGTAATTTATTTTTGGGACAGTTACTACTCTCTACTCAACTACTCTATGTCGCTGTGCACATAGTTTGTACATTCACTATAACCGTTGGTGGAAAGTAACTAAGTACATTTACTCAACAACTGTACTTAAATGCAAGAACAATTTTGATACAAACTGAGTTTTTCCATTTTCTGCTACTTTATACTTCTACTTCACTACATTTCATAGGTAACTATTGTGCTTTTTACTTTGTTACATATATTTGACAGCTGAAGTTACTTGTTACTTTTTAGTTTACGGTTTTAAAATGCATTGTTAAAGGTTAAACCTGAGGTTTCCAACCTTTTCTTTTCTTGTAACCCCTTATAAAAACCAGTGTCATGAGTTATTTCCTCTATAAACTAATCAGATGGTTGTATTTAAATAACCGTTTTAGGCATGAAGAGATCAAATGAAATGAAATCTAATATTTTTTTTTTTGATTTTTGATCTAGAAAGACTTTTTTTTTTTTTTTTTTCTTTTCTGCCATTACATCATCATCTAATGACCCCTCAGATTTATCTTAAGACCCTTTGGAAGGGGCTGACCTCTGGATTGGGAACCAATAGGTTAAACTACCTGACTGGTCTCACAAATCCGAATCTGTGTTTTAGACTGTCTTTACGCTCTCCTTGGTGATCTAGTCCGGATATAACAAGTCTCTGCGTGCTGGTTTTAAATCTGGACCATGTTGTCTGGACGGAGAAAACGCAGTGAACCCCAAATTTTGTTTGATTTCATGAATGAAATTTGGGGTTCACAGATTTGAAAGCGGCTTTCAAACACACTTTAATAACGATGTAGAACACAACAACAAAAACAGCCACACACGTTCTTCGGCGTCTCTCTTCTCTCTGAAACAGTTTTGATTTATTTTCCTCTCCACTGACATAAACTCACTCCGGTTTTTGAATTTGTTGGACGGCTCTTGTGCAGTAGGTGGCGCTATGCTCTCTCGCGCTCTTGTCAGCGGCTTTGAACGACAGACGAAGAACAACGATATCCGTTTTGTCGCTGACGCTGGGAGGAAATAAACAAAACCAGACAAGCACGGAGGAGGGAAGAAGAGTTAATCCCAGATCCGCGGCAGCGGCGACTGCCACCGATACTCGTAAGAAACGTGTACAAAACTTCCTGTATCACAAGTGTCGGGGACGTTAGTGTGCGTTTACAAATTCATCGTCAAGATGCCATCGAGATTTCTCTGGGGAAATGGTTAAAAATGACGATGAGCAGCGTAGGAAAGGTCCGAGGAACAGTGGCAAACCTGTGACAGGTTCAGCGGGAGCTAGACTGTTAGCCAAAACAACTAACTTTTACATTGAAACACGACATACTTAGCTAGTGCCAGATACCGGTTTCTTAGCTAACTAGTTAGGTCAGAAATAAAAACGTTCGTAAATGTTTCCGGGGTAACTTAACCTTGCTTTTTCAGTTAAGCTGTGCTACCTCTAGCCGGCATCACATGCAAAACCAATGAAAATGCAGTTTATTTCCTATCTCTGCTAAAATGTCCCTCACCCTCTGCTTTCCCGTCTTAAGTGGTCAGGATCTGGGTTGCGTGCAAGCTGCGGCAGCTGAGCGCACAGCGGGGATCACCACCATGATGACAACGAAGAGACTAGACAATTTTGAGGTTGCCTGTGAGTGGGCTTCATGCACCTTCAAGGGCCGCACCATCGAGGAGCTGAGTGACCATATGTCCCTGCATTTGAAGGACTACCTTGGAGACAAAGATGCCCTGGAGGAGCTGGGTGAGTGAGGAGGGTCCTTGTGGACATGGTGCACATGGTGCTAAACAAACACGTGAGCAACCACCAACGTACAAGACAAACACGAGGAGTCAGTATGTGTCAGTTGTAGGGCTGGGAAACATCACCTCTAATCGGTATCAAGATTAAGTGTAACATTTAGTTATACATTTAGATGTACTTTTTACATGTACGTATGTATAAGATTCTCAGGAGAAAGAAAACAAGGAGTTGTGACCGTTTATTTAACTTATTCAGTTAAATAAACGGGGGGGGGGTTGAGTTACACCTTTTTCTTTCATATTTGTGAAGTCTGTGATTCTGAAACGTAGAAGATAAGAACAGCAAGTCTTACGTGAATCGATCGTTTTTCTGTTGTTACTATTTTCTGGGAGTTGTTGTGTCAAAGACTTTTTCCTCATCGATTTGTGTTTCCCCTTCCTTTAACCTGAAACTAACGCTGACCGCCGGTCCTTTCTGTGAAGTCTAAGCCTTTACTCCGACCGCCGACGACAGAGCCACAGGACTATTCAAAAAGGAAACAAACTTCAACACAAGACTATGAAATAATTATTATATGTGAAATAGTTTGGTTTCAGTTGATGGAACAAGCTGCTTATATTTCCTCTCTTCAGTTTCTGGCAGTGTTTACATGCTGCCTTGTTTTATTCTTTGTTGTGCCGGTAGGTGTGCTCACACGACCTAGGTGGCATCTTTTTTTCTGTACAAGCACTTCCCCATCTGCAAATGTGACACCAGCTTTGAGTCACATTCTTTTGTCTGACTCTAATGCCTACTTGACTTCCTTTGTTATGAATTAATCACACACACACACAAAGGATGCTAGTTCATGCTGATGGACAGCGACTTGTTGCTGTGGGTTAGATGTTGTTGGACTCTCCGGCGCATTATAGGACTAGACAGCAGCCTGTCTGAAGGAATTTACTGAACATACAGGCATCACTTACATCATGTTGGTTAAAGATTAAGATTTTTAGTAAACTGCCCAGCCCTGCGTAGTCCAATATCAATGTGCTCCCTGTACATTTGGTAATAACCATCTTTTCTTCACTGCAGTAATTACTCCCTCCCTCTCTTTGTTCAGATGAGTATGCTTGTCTCTGGAATGGATGTGAATTCCTATCGATGGGTAGTCCTGCGGAGCTGGAGGTCCACGCTTACTTCCACAACTACCACGGTAAGCTCAAGTTTGTCGGGTCACAACTGCTCAAGTCCCGTCCTGACCTGCCCAGCTGCAACCAAGGCTTACACAGCAACAACCTGGTTCCCGAGGGATCAGACGGATATGTTTGCCAGTGGGAGCACTGTGATGTAGGTATTCGTAGTTGAAGTTATTCATTGGTCTTCAAATTAATGAAAGCATCGTGATTATCACAGAAATTATATATTTTTTTCTTTAAACAGAGTACGTTTAACAATCCTGAGTGGTTCTACCGGCATGTGGACAATCATGTTGAAAGTGCTGAGCTGCAGTCATTCTCCCAACAACAGCAGGCTCTCTTCTGCCATTGGACAGGTATGACTGAGTAAGAAGAGGTTAAAGAGATGTCCCTGGCACGTCCAACTTTACCTGCTCTGGCATGTGTGATGTACGTGTCATTTCCCTGTGACAGGCTGCGACGCTTTCTTCAAGATCCGGTATCGTTTGAGAGAGCACATGCGGAGCCACACTCAGGAAAGACTTGTAGCTTGTCCTACATGTGGCAGCATGTTCTCCAGCAACACAAAGCTGTTTGACCACCTCCACAGGCAGGCCGAGCCAGTGGGTGAGAGGGACACTTCTGTTTGTAAAACTTACCCAGGATGATGATGTTCTAAATGTTTGGCATAAATGCTGATTTTTGTACATGTACTTATTCAAACAGAGTCGCTGGTATGTGAACATTGTGGCAAAGCTTTTTCGAGTGAGAGACTTTTGAGGGATCACGTTCGTCAGCACGGTAAAACTTTCTACAGTTTTAATATTGAATGGTTGTTGCATTGCAGTTGTCGGGGTCGGACTGGTCAGCTTTAATAAAGGGCAGTTCTGAACTTTAAAACAACATTGGAAATTTTGTATCTTTCCCAGGTGTCGTAACTATAGCATTTTATCATGGTAAAGTAGATTGAAAGCATAAACAGTAAAACTTTGAGTCTTGATCAGATCGTTTCTTGTGGCTACTCGACAACGATGGCCTAATTATTTTTAAATATTGAAGGAGGTTTGGTTTCAAAATTCATTCTTAACCTTGGAAATAGCAGTTTTAACCACAATCTCACTTCAATGTCCATCTTGTAGCTGTTCTGGGAATTTTAATCATATCAGATGATCTTCAGCAGATGGAGCCTGCTCAGTTGTCACTGATTTGTAAATGACACTTTTTTTTTTTAAAACATAAACTTCGGCACTTTAAGGACCTGAAATAGAGCTTTCTCTGATTTATAAGCAGCACCTTGTTCTCTGACAATGTTTCTTAAAAACATCCTGTTGCAACGATGAATTCTCTTATTCAAATAGGATTTTAAATAAAAAATGTTGGCCTCTGCAGTTAAGTAATTGCATGGGAGATCAATAATGGCCCAAGCTGACCACATGTTGGCCGGTTGTTAATCAGCCATTTGGCAGGTATTATATGTAATTATGACTTATTATTACTACTTATTACTGTTCTTGTCTTTTACTCCCAGTGAATCAGGTGAAGTGTCCCTTCTGTGATATGACGTGCACCACTTTGGCAGCTCTGAAGATTCACATCCGGTTCCGCCACTGTGATGAGCGGCCGTTCCCATGTGACTTCTGTGACAAAAGGTAGACATCAAAACAGCTGATTAGACGTCCAGTGGACAACAGCTGTACTTTGGCAAAATCAGGGTTTTAGACTACTTTTCCAAACGTTGTGCACAACCCCCTCTAAATTGTGTCGTCTTCTAAAATTGGCATTAAAAGTAGCGATATCAGGTATCAGCTATTTTAACAGAACAATATTTAAACTGCTGTATCATTAAGGTTATCTTCCATTACCTATTTTTAAGTGAGCACACGTTATTGATGTATAATTTTAGTTGTATTGCAGGAGTCAGGTCCTATACAGACGGAAAAAATTATAGAGAAAATATAAGAGATGCACAACACATTGCTGCCTGTAACACTATTGTTCATTAACATGCTATTTCCTCCATCCTCTGCCAGTTTTTCCCAGAATGTTACCTGCTCTTTGGATCCTTTTACTCTATTTTCTAATATCTGCTTCATATAGAGACAAACACAAGCTTTACATTAAAACCACCAAAAATATAGGCTTTATGGTGGACTCCTCTTATCCTTACCTTTTGATTCGATTACCAAACAATGGAAAAACCTTTCGGTAACTAATTAATACAACATTTTTCAGTAATTTTCATGTGTGTTTAAGGATCTCTGGTATATGTTTAACCTAATCCGTTTGGCAGAAAATCCATGGCACTTTTTTTTATATGCTACAATAAATGCAAACAAATACAAATAAAAAAGGAACAACTAGAAGTCAGGGCTATTAAGACATTTCACAGTGAGAATGATACTGGACCTATATATTAATCCCAGCAAATTAGTAATGTTGTCAGTACTAATATACTTGACAGTATGGAATCTATCTATGAAAAATTGTGAATTAATATTGTTAGTAAATATAATGTAATCTGTGTGTAGAGTAATATTTAAAGTTTTTCATCCATTTCTGTATTGGAGTAATATCACCATAATAATATTATGCTGTCATTATAATTATTATTATTATTGTTGTTGTTGTTGTTGTTTTTACAGATTTAAGAACCAACGCGATCTACAAAAGCACACAGAGGTTCACAATGAGGGCACTGTGTATCATTGTACTGTGGAGGGTTGTGATTATTCTTGTCACACATTCCAAACCATGAGCCACCACTTCAAGAGAGTGCATGAGGTTTGTTTGCAGCATCATAAAGCACTCAATTCGGCTCGGCATTGTTACTCATTGCATATATGTGTTTTTTTAGCAGTCGTATATATTGTAAAAACGACGATAATTTTTCATTCTTAGTCAGTAGTTAAGCTGATGCTCTGTTACTTACATTATCACATGATTTATTTAACCAACAGGTTGGGGGGATGTCCAAATATAAATGCCATATTTGTGATAAGGTCTTCTCCTGGTGTTACACTCTCACACTTCACCTTCGCAAAAAGCACGAGCTGAAATGGCCTTCTGGACATTCACGCTTCAGGTAACTCATAGTAGCCAGTTGGCACTCAGTGCGTTTACATAGCTCCTTTCTCCAGTGATCTCATTGCATAAACTAGAGGTTTTTCAAAAATCAATCCAAAAACACACGTGTGGGTAAACCTGCCTGAACCCAACGTGCATACATTAATTTTAACAAGAGATAGACCCAAGAACAGTAAGGACCCTAGGATAATTAGACTAGAACCAAAATGTGGTCAGAGCCACTTGAGTATTGGACATATTGACACAATAAAATGAGAACTCACCTGATCCCGAGTAGAATTTGGACCTTGGTCTGACTCAGGTCCGGGGTCAGGTCACAGTTCCTCAGTACTAAGATTTCCAATGTAAATGCCAACGACACAAGAAACCCGGTTTCCATAATTGGGATAGGGAATTAGAGAAACATCATCACCCCAGGTGAATTTCTCCTGGAGAACACAGATTTTCTTGGCCATGCATACACTTCACCAGATTTGTACTTGCTTTTTTTACATGTATGCATGTGCTTGACAAAGACTTCAGACAGTGTTAGAATTGCTGTGACAGCGTAGTGGCAGGATGAATGGAGAGATTATTGCATGTGGCAATGCATCCTCATATTGAAAATAATTCCACCCAAAAAACTGACACAAAGTCACATCTAAAAGTCTAGGTCGGTTTCTACTGCTGCACCTTTTACGGTTTGTGAAAGCTATCCTGCGCCGTGAGCCTTCCAACATACATGGACACTGAGGAATCAGTGTATTTCACCACTACTGCAAGACAAATAAGTAAATAGGTAATGCTTCCGAAAAATAAGGTCGAAAGTAGGGGTGAAATCGGATTCTGTCCTGTTACGCAGATTTACATTAAACCAGGTTGCTACAGGGCATGTAAATGTGCTGTCCCATTACCTTGATAACCCGGTTTCCCGAGTAAACCGGTTTCATAATTGGGATAGGGAATTAGAGAAACATCATCACCCCAGGTGAATTTCTCCTGGAGAACACAGTTTTTCTTGGCCATGCATACACTTCACCAGATTTATACTTGTTTTTTTACATGTATGCATGTGCTTGACAAAGACTTCAGACAGTGTTAGAATTGCTGTGACAGCGTAGTGGCAGGATGAATGGAGAGATTATTGCATGTGGCAATGCATCCTCATATTAAAAATAATTCCACCCAAAAAACTGACACAAAGTCACATCTAAAAGTCTTCTTTTACGGTTTGTGAAAGCTATCCTGCGCCGTGAGCCTTCCAACATACATGGACACTGAGGAATCAGTGTATTTCACCACTACTGCAAGTCAAATAAGTAAATAGGTAATGCTTCCGAAAAATAAGGTCGAAAGTAGGGGTGAAATCGGATTCTGTCCTGTTACGCAGATTTACATTACACCAGGTTGCTACAGGGCATGTAAATGTTCTGTCCCATTACCTTGATAACCCGGTTTCCCCGAGTAAACCCGGTTTCCATAATTGGGATAGGAATTAGAGAAACATCATCACCCCAGGTGAATTTCTCCTGGAGAACACAGATTTTCTTGGCCATGCATACACTTCACCAGATTTGTACTTGCTTTTTTTACATGTATGCATGTGCTTGACAAAGACTTCAGACAGTGTTAGAATTGCTGTGACAGCGTAGTGGCAGGATGAATGGAGAGATTATTGCATGTGGCAATGCATCCTCATATTGAAAATAATTCCACCCAAAAAACTGACACAAAGTCACATCTAAAAGTCTAGGTCGGTACTGCTTTTACGGTTTGTGAAAGCTATCCTGCGCCGTGAGCCTTCCAACATACATGGACACTGAGGAATCAGTGTATTTCACCACTACTGCAAGACAAATAAGTAAATAGGTAATGCTTCCGAAAAATAAGGTCGAAAGTAGGGGTGAAATCGGATTCTGTCCTGTTACGCAGATTTACATTACACCAGGTTGCTACAGGGCATGTAAATGTTCTGTCCCATTACCTTGATAACCCGGTTTCCCCGAGTAAACCGGTTTCATGAGTGCATGTCAGCGCACCAAAACAACTATTTCTTAGAATGGCTGCAGGAAGAAATACCGAGTGGAGGGGAATTACCTTTTACCTGAGAACACAGAGATAGACTTGTTGAGGACTGGACAAAATGGATTACTTATGTCCTTCAGACCAGAATTTGTGTAAATACACAACAGAAACACATTCCAGTGTATCCTTTAGGCTCCCATTGTCTATGTATGAATGCTTTTTTGCTTAATAGGTCTTCATGTTCATATGGTGTTAATTCTGTTTACGCAGTTTTTGTTCATTCTCTCTTTAAAAGTCAATAAAAAGAGAATTACAAAAAAATAAGTGATTAATGTAGAAAATAATCTGTGTTTTCTCCACAGATACAGAAAGGATGTAGACGGCTTCCTAAAAGTAAACATGGTGCGATTTGAGACTGTGGAAGTGACCAAGGAGATCATGAAGAACATGGCCAAAAAGCCGCAGAGCCTTCGTAAAAGCCCTCGGACCAGCAGCCGGAACAAGAGGGCTGCAGTCACACCCGAGAGTGGCCGAAGCTCTCCTGCAGGATCCTCCTCGCCATCCTCCAGCTCGTCCTCCTCGTACTCCTCAGAGTTCTCTGGAGGCGAGGACGTTTCGTCCCAGCCCAGCCCCAGAGGCAGTGACTCTCCTGTCTACTGTGTGATGAGCACCATCCCTCATATTGAGGACGAGCCTGGAGGACTGTCTCAGGAGGACTGCGATGGTAGTGGGACATCCGGAGCCGTTCAGGCCCTGACGGAGGTGGCGAGGGGTCTTGGCATGGACGTGGTTTGATCGCCCACTTTGCACTGGGTGAAATCCCAGATGTCCAGTGTGGGCTGCCATGTAGCTGTTATGCAATTAAATTGTCTGGTCTGTTTTAGTAAATTTGGCTGTGGAGCTAGTAGTGGAGACATCCCTGGAGCGGTCTTTTCTAGCCAAAGCTTCCTCATGATCTCCGGTGTTTGTAGTGGTGTTACGTTGAGATGGTTCTCTCTACACGGGTCACTGTAGGACACACTCTACACTTTCATTACAGCAGTTTGTATTAACGCTAATGCTTCAGCTTAGCTTTGTGACGTCTTGCGTTCATGAGTTCGCCTGTGAAACATGCAGTAGATTCATCTTTTCCGACATGAAGCTTGGATGAATGACTTAACAGCACTACAAAGCTAATTCTATAAAATGTTGTCCTTTACACACCATGTTCCATTTTTTTGTGATATTCCCATGATGTTTTCCAACAGAGGATTTCAGAGGACATTATTTTTTATTTTAGCCTTGGAATGTTGTTTAATTTTATTGTTAAAAATTTTAAATACATTTTTGATACAAAAAATAAGCATTTCTTGTGTTTTTTTTTTTTGAATTTTTTTTATTTTTACCCTATAGGCTGAAGGGATGGCAGTTATGATCGGTAGGTTGGTCCACCACTTTGGTCCAGACTGAAATATCTTATCAACTATAGGACGAACACTTCATCGGGCGCCATACACGCAAAACTGGTATTTCCATCAGCCTCAGATGTATTCTCAGTGCTAATTAGCAAATGTCAACAAGCGAACAGAGCTGCCTGCATGGGTGTAGACTCTTAAGTCTTGTTAGGTAGCAATGACCCCATGAACTCTCTTTAACTCAGCTGTATTCAGTGTTAGGTTCGCAGATTACACCCATTTTTAAAAACTTTTTCTTTCCCCCCCCAAACATGAGCACTGATACCATCTGACCGATTCACATGCCACCGAATCTACGTAAGCCTGTCCGCAGAAAATTTTGAAATTGACCTAAAAGAAAAAATGTGCAAGCAAGTGCATCTTACTATATTTAATCAAATAACCAGTTTCACAAGGGAATCATTACATCTTTCTTACATTGTAAGAGTGACTGTATAGTTGCCAAAAATCCATCTAATCAATTGATGCTGTCAAATTTCAGGACAACCATGCTTTATTAAGGATCGTTATTGCCTAATTAAAGCTGTTCTATTGCAAAGAGCGTCTCATGTTAATAATAATTGAGACATTAATCAAAAAATTCCCACTGTTTTTTTTAATATCTAGTGTGGAGCTCCACCGAATTGATGCCAAGACCAGAACGACCCGTGAACTTAGCAGACATACTGTGAATGAGTGAATGTTGTTATGAGAATAGCTGCCCTCCTCCTTTGCCAGACAGACCCTGGAGACTCAGGGCCCCAGGTAGGATGTTGCCAGATGAGGCTGAGGGAGTTGCTGTCTGCAGTACTGGAGGTGGCAGTTTTTGTGACATGGGTGTAGAAACTCCCTCCCTCGAAGGCAAGCAGTCTCTTGCTGCCTCCAAGCAAGAGGGAAATAAAGAGGTGGCGCAAAGAATCCATGAAAAGCCTCTTTTCGCCTCTGTGCTACGAGAGGAATCCTGATCCCTTTGAAGGTATTTAGTGAATAGTCATTTCGTCCAGAGTGGAGATACTTTCTTTTGTGTATGTTCCACGTTGGCTCCCATGAGGCAGTTTGGTAGAGATACATTTCCGCTCCTGGATAAGAGATGAGTCCCCCGGGCGTGCTGCTAGCATTACATCTACTGCTGTTAGGATACAAGACAGAAAAATCACTTATGTTTATATGTGGCACTGGTGTGGTATGTGAAGATGGATGTGTAAGAGTCGTGCTGAACGGAGATGGATCAGTGTTCAAAGTCTTAGAAGGACCAAACTGGTCATCTACAATCTCCTGCTTCACCCTCTTCACTCTGATGAAGCTGTCCCCCTCAAGCTGCCTTTTCCTGTCAAGTGAGCCGCCTTGTCTCCCGTCAAGTTCAGGAGTAACCGTTAGATCCCAAGATTTGTCTCTGAGAGGTAAATCCTTTGTTGTGTCAGCGCGGTGGTCCCTGTGCTTCTCCTCCTCATCAGGTGTCGCTTTCCGGTGCAGGTTCGGAGGCTGTTCCTGTTTCTCCCACTTGGTCGTGTGGCTGTGGCAAGACGCTGGTGGAGATGTGGAAAGGTCAGAGGTTTTTCCTGTTTCACTCCCGTCACCAGTGTTTGCATAGGCAGACTGTCCACAGGGAGAGTCTAAAAAGTGAGAAGCAGATCAGCGTAAATGGTATGACACATTATCGTCCCGTTGCTAAAGGTATTTCTCACATTGCCGGCCTTAAACTCACCTCGACTCGGGTGCATGCAGGAGGGCGGCTCTGATTGCTTGTGTTCCACTGAGTCTGGCAGACTGATGGCAGATGGATACTCAGGTGTCGGATGGAGACTGTTGGGTTTTTGCTGCATTTTCTGTTAAATGATGCATCAAATACAGTTTGTAAAGCCCAAACTAGTTTTGGAATCAGATAAAATCAAAACCAACTCACAACGACAAGAGATCTCAAATAAAAGATACCAGGGTTTTTTACACACATGAACTCCAAAAATGTACAATAATAATGTATCTCCTCAAAACTGAGTTTATAAATATTGTCTGTCAACTGAAAAACAGTATATAGACATGCCAGACTCTAAACCTTTTATTTATCTAATTAATAAGACAAATAATTAAAAAATAAAAATAAAAAACACGCTAATAACAAAAACTACATGAAAATACAATTGTAATTTAAATATATTTTCACATTATGGCTGCTTTTTATTTAAATAATCACAAAATCCAGTTTAACTGACTGTAGTTTCAGACATAAATTTGGAAAAAGGTTAAATACTTTCTGAATGTACTAGTTGACGCGACTAAAATTTCGATGCGTTTAAACATTACCTCTAGCTGTTTGTGGTAATAAATCTTCCATGCAATGCGCACATGCAGCGCACCCCATTTCCCTTGTTTCTGAAAAAAAAAAAAAGGAAAAACTGTTAGAGTTGATTCACTAAATGTTGTTTAATCAATCAAAAATGAGCTTTGACTTTTGAGAAGAACATTTTGTGTCAACTTTGACTGATGCCTCATGGACTCACTGTCCTGAGGGACTTCAGTGTCGCCCTGCGAAAGGCAGTGACTGGAGCAAAAGAGGGCCTCGTCGCTCGTCCGGGAAGGTGCGAGTTGAACTGCAGCAAGAGGGGGGAAAAAAACGATGACCTGAGATTATTATTGCTGGTATTAAGTGGCAGGCAGGTAAAAACAGGAGAAATCTCTAAAATCGTGACATGACTGGGCAGAAATAAGATTCGGGCGTCAGTGTTCAAGTTCAGAATAAAAGAATCACTCCTCACGTTACTGTGCCGAGTTTCCATCATAGCTGGAGCAGGTGGGATGGTGGAGAATTGGTGCAGGAGGGGAGTGAAGGCATGCTGGAAAGTGTGCTGTGGCATGCGTTGGCGGTGATGAACCAGGCTGCGCGCATATGGATCCGACTGCCGGAATATGAGCAAATGCGTGTTTCAGTCGCTGAGCGGGCAGGATGTTAAACTCCAGAGCAGGGGTTTTCAGAGTCTCGCTCCGTGAGGTCAGTCAGCCGGTTATGGCTCCGAGAAGGAATGCCATCTTTGGCGCAAACTGCGGGCCGAATCAGCGGGCCAGACTATAATAACTTACTTCCCGTCGTTTTCAGGGGGCCCATGTAACTTTCCCTCACATTACGTTTTGAAAACCTCTGCTCTAGCGGGGGGGAAACAACACAGGAAGAAATACTTTTTCTCTTTTTTTTTGGGCAAGCATTCATCTTCAAAGAAGAGCAATGTGGCAACTTAAACCAAACAGTAACAACAGTGATAAAATGCCTTGAAGTAACTGACGGTGTAGTCGGTCATACCAGACTGTGGAGTGTGTTTTCAGCTCGGGTCAGCGGGTTTGCTCCGGCCATAAATGGGGCTGGTTGAGGGCCAGCTGGAGTCCAAACACACTGCTGTGAGGCAATGTGTAACTCAGCTCACTGGCAAAATGTAACTTTCGCCTGTCCAGGAGAAAGTGATCACACCAGCCAATCACCGGGACGTTCACTTTGTTCTCGACGCCCTTTTTCTCCAGATTAGGGATCACCTTTTGCAAGTCAAGACACAAGCAGTGTAAGTCAGTGAACATTCACAGGATTATAAACGCAGTGGCTTCTCGCAGCTTGTCAGTACGAGAGCATTTTTTAAGAACACAAATCGTACAATTTGAAATATACTTTCCAGGCAATTTGCCTTGCAAATCACATGCAAATGACAGTATCTTGTTAGATTGCATTACAGGCAGTAATCCAATTAAGGCATTCAGTGTGCCAATCCATTTAATTAATTTAGGATTCATCCGTTCCAAGGACACATGATTAGTAATGCTGTTAGTGAATGGCGAGCATTGTGATAGGCAGTTTATCTGTGTTGAATTTACAACTAGGGAGAGAGAGGACGCTACAGGATTCCTTTATAGAGGTTTGTTATGAGTGTATGTGTGCTCCTGATCAATCAATACAGGAGCACAGAGATGGAAAAAAGTTGAGCATAAATTTCCCTTTCGCTGATTTGTGAGTATCAGACGTAGAGCTGAAATGATTAATCTATTGACAGAAAATGAATCAGCAACTATTTTGATAGTTTGAGTCATTTTTCAATTAAAAACTCCCTTGCTGCTTTTTTTCTCTTTTCATATCATTGTAAACTGAACATCTTTGGTTATTGGATTGTTGGTCAGATAACACAAGCCCGCTAAAGACCTCACCTTGGACTTGGGAAATTGGAACAGGCGTTTTCAAGCTAATTTCCCATATTTTATACGATTAATCAAGAAATAACTTGCAACCTAATCAATAATGAAAAATAAGTGTTAGTTGCAGCTCTGATAAATGTTTTCTGTTTTTGCAGGTAAGGTGCCTCTAACTGTCTTTATGTTGTTTCTCTTGTAAGAATAAAATCTGATGCGTTCAGGAGATGAATAAAATGAGAGTAAGGCATTTCGTAAATGCCTTACTCTCATTTTATTCATCTCCATGATGGGAAACAATACAACACCACAAACAAAACCTACAAAAATGATGTTGCGTCTACACCTCTGACACAGTGTCTGACAACTAACATTTCACAAGTTTCTCAGGGATAATCAATATTACAAGACTGTTGTATTGGATTTATTGTATTTCGATGTACGGTGGCGTCTGTGTTTCCAGAGTGAATACGAATCATCCTGTCGCCTTCTCTGCATCTAAGTGAAAGAACAGAGTCGTTGTCAAGCGTTTCTATGAAGGACGGTGTCCATCCGTCGCTCAGTAACTCCTCGATGGTGCCGTTTGTGTCAGTGCCCCTTTGACCTCTCTTGGCTCCAGCAATCCAATAGTCTGACCCCTCCTTTCTCATAGAAAGAAAGATTAGCTGGAGGTTACACATCTTATGTTCTCTAAATTTCGTCCATGTCAGCGTGCCGCAGAAATCTCTTAATCTCATAAAGGAGCTGTTTGTTAGGGAGCGCAAACAGACTTCCAGGAGGCCTCAGAAACAGCTCGCGCTGTCACCTGAGGCCACGAAGAGCGCCGGTGCTCCCCTCCAAGACAGAACTTCCTCTATCAATTATTCATCTCTTTAACCTTTGAAACCTCCTGACATCTGTTTTTTTTCATCCTCAATACATATATCGAAAGTTAAGGGATTACAGTTTATATTTAACATGCGTAAAACATAAACAGATCGCCAACACCTCAATGCTGACTAAACAATGTAATTGAGAAATTGTTAAGAAAAACCGGTGAAAATTCACTGGTTCCACCTTCTCAGATGTTTCCCAGTTTTTTTTAGTCTGAATATCTTCGGGTTTTAGACTGTTGACAAGACAAAACGAAACATTTACAGACATCACCTTAGACTCTGGAAATTTGAGACGGGGATTCTCTCTATTTTATTACACATTATAGACCAAACAATTAATCGATAATGTTACTAAATTGTTATTGAAGTCTCAAAAGCATTCACGAGACCAGTGTAAGTTGTCACGAATTGATAAATTGTGGCATACTGAACATTATATCCGGGGAGAAAAGATATATCAGATGTCCTTCTTGCTGCAGTGTTACTTCATTGTATAAAATCGAAATGAGTCAAAAAAAAATCAAATGCATATATTCTTGCAGATGTGTTTCTTACCCGTGTGATGAAGTGAATGTAAAACCTCAGCTTCCTGATGTATGAGGGTTATCATCCAGTGAATAACACCCAGCTCCTCCTGGCCCGTTCATCGGCCAACGAGGTAGAGACAAAATTCTTCTGATAGCTCCTTCCTCACATTCAATTATCAGCCACGATAAATGTGTCGGGCAGTTTGGCTGACAGGGACTCCGGTTCTGCGGGGACTGCCTGTTGCTCGGTGTCAGCTGTCTGCTGTCCCTGCTCAGGTAGTCAGTGTTACTTACCAACACCAGGAAAGACCATTAACTACTCCTAATGTCTTAAACTAATCCCATCAGATCCCTAAATCCTTCTGATTCAGTTTAGAGAAAGACAGCTTACAGTATGTGGCAACACGAGGGCTTTTCAAAGAGAGATACTGGAGAGACGATAAAAATCTGACATACAATCGAATAAATAAACAGACCCCAATGTCCCCATATAATGTGCCATTCACACTTGTGGAATGAGTGGCAATGCTCTGCTTATGTGTCTAAATATTTGTATGTAAACATCGTATTTCTATATATTGTATTTACCTTATTCATCATAAACTGATGATTACTAGTAATTATTATTTAAAATGTAACCAAACACTTATTATACCTAGACTGATTCTTTGGACATATCGGGTTGATTAATCGATCCGTTGATTATCAGAAACAGAATCTGCAACTATTTTGATAATCGATTAATCGTCTAAATCCTATTTTAAGTAAAAATGCCAAAAAAAAAAAGATGCCTTTTCACATATCAAGATTGTCTATTCTTCTCTGTTTTATGTTACAGCAAACTGAATATCTCTGGGTTTTGGACAAGAAATTTGGACTTTGAGAAACTGAGATGGATATTTTTCACTACTTTCTGACATTTTATAGACTAAACAATTGATTTATCGAGAAAATAATCAGCAGATTAATCAAATCATTAGTTGCAGCCCTAATATTTCTAATGCGGTTTCATAAGAATTCCAAAAATTAATATAAAGAAACTTTTGCAGGTAACCTAATTTTGCACATTGGTACAGGTGGCACTGAACACAGTGTGTCTAAAAAAAATCTGTCTGCTTGCTCCAAGCGCGTCAGCTCCCTGTATACTGTAGCCTCGCTGTTTGGCTTCCCCGTTGAAATGCTTCTAAATACTGAAACGGGTTCTCTGAATTGTGCGATCGGGCTAAAGCCCGCTGTCCTGAATGGCCCCAGACAAACTGGGCTACCCTTCAATTGGATCCCATTAAGCAGAACATAAGATGGTGATAGGATGAGGCTTTGGGATGACATGTTCTCCTTGATTAGCTAATTCCATTCTCACTAACCATCCAAATCCTGTTAGTATGGGCAGGGTTAAAGCTGCTGCTCCGTCGAGGAACAGTGTCCACCCAGTCGTGAACCATTAGCCTTTATAACCCATAATTCACTCGTGACTAAAACACTCATTAGACAACTTAAAGCAGCTGCTTTAGCAAGGAGCTACAATGTGCATCATTGTAGACTCATTTTTTTCATTCACAACTATTAAAATGTTCCTCTAGGATCCCAAATTCCTAATATGCCATTTACAAATGACTATAGTTCAGTTGGGCCATTATTATCCGTCTGAATTGGCTAATTGCAAATATATAAGTGTTGGTGCATAGTATATAGTGGCTGATGAATGATAAGAAATTGTAGTACAGAAATACCAAAGTTATATTTGAGGTAATTCACATATATGACAGTTTTATTTTCCAACTGTACGTATCTTGGTCACAAAACTGAAGGGATATATCATTAATCATATCTTTTAACTGTCGAATATCAATTCGGTTATAGGCCTCAAAAATCCGGTATTAGGTCAGGTTATACACGGGAAAGTAAAACTGGCCTCACGATGATCCTGTACCTGTAGTGTGATTGTGCGAACATGAAGGAGTAAGAGAAGAAAATGGAGCTATTGAAGGAAAAGTTATGCTCTCTTCCTGCAGGGGTGGATGCCAGGACAGGACCACCCAGTGCTTCCAGAGCCAGTTGTGGCCAACCACTTCAGGCCTTTCTCACCTTTGTTCCTTGTAAGTACCTTTACACTTTTGATTAAAGTTTTCTTTTTTCAGTAAAATTTGTATCAGTGGTGGAAGCAGATCGTATGCACCTCAGGGAAAATGACTCTTTCATACTGTAACTCATTTAAAGTCCAAGACCCCATTTTCATGGCTGCATTACTGTGTCCAACGGAGAATTCTGTCTTGTGCGTTTCAAATGCAACATGGGTATAACTCAGCGTGTAACACGTTCCGTAACGATGCTGCCGAAGCATCTGTGTGGTTACAAGACGCATCACCGTCACCGACTTTACCATTGAGACTCAGTTTAGTAGCATTCACTGCACTCTGGAGGGACCCTGACTTGTACTCATAAAGTCCGTATGCACACTAAATCGATGGATTTTTGAGTGTGCTGTTGATGTTTGCTCAGATGAAACTGAATTAAGGAGCACAGCTGAAGAAAAGCAGTGTGAGTAAAATAAGTTGCTAAAAGTATTAAATCTTTGTAAACACATTTTTAAAATTTGTATCAGCGCTGGCAAAGTATTCAGGTATTTTACTTAGGTACCAAAATATACTTAAAGTACCAAAAATAGCAGTGCTCATTCAGAATAATGTCTGTTGTATTATGGGATTATAACTATTGATTTATTAATGTGTCCATCACTTTATTGTTGCAGCTGGTAAAGGTGGAGCTAATTTTAAATTCCCCAAGGGATAAATAAAGCTTTATTTTATCCAAATCTATAATAACACTTTTTTTTTTTAAATTATATATTTTATATTAATAAAGTGAATTTGCAAAGTAACCAAAGTTATCAATTAAATGCAAGGGAGTAAAAAGTACAATAGTTCCCGCTGAACTGTAGTGGTGAAGAAGTATAAAATAGCAGGAAATGGAAATACTCAAGCAAAATACTTGAGTAAATGTACTTTCCACCACTGACTTTTATCTGTGAAGTTTAATTGGCAGTGGCTTTCTAGAGCTGCCGTTCGTTTGACATCTGACGGTGCGTGTACTGCATAATGTCCTTCAACTAAGATCTCAACTAATATCAAGAGCAGCATGGAACTGGAGCACAAGTACAATTAAACTAAAGATGCTACCAAGGTGCGTTATGGGAAGTGTAGGATGAAGTGTTCTCGGAGCTTCAGCCATAAAGCTCGAGATATTTGGTCCTTTCCTGTGTTGTTTTTAAATCTGTCTCTTAACAGGTCTTTATGGATGTGAATTGAGAAATATTTATTGACCCAAAGTTGTTTAAAAAAAAAAAAAAAAAAGTCCACAATAACAAATACGATAAGGTAGACGCACTTTATTCCTAAAACAGAAGCTGCACCATCAGTAGCGGCACACAATTATATGTACACATATACACACACACACAATTACCTAAATCTGTTATATAAAATATATAATCTGACAAAGTACCTTTTAATTCCTCTTCAGAGCTCATTGAATTACTGTGCGAGAGACTCTGGAGCCAAAGCAGACAGAGAGGTAAGTCTCATCCACTCATTGGGTGGGACGAAAATGCCCAGGCCAGCTTTTACTTCATTTTTACAGCATGGCAATAAAAAGGTCTGTACCCTTTGAAAAAATAATATCTAAAAGCAATCTACAGCAAATTCACTTGAACAGGTTTTTCCGTGTTGTAATTGAGAAAATTACACTTTTTAAACCAATTCCTTTACAGCGAGATGTACACACCCTCTAGGATTTGTAATATATAAAAGATATTAAGCATTAAAAATTCCACATTTAAAAACTTACAATAAATAATATATGCAGGCATTTCATTAAGATAAAATTTCATAGATTGCAATCTACAGTCATTAAAAAGACAATTTATTCTCCTTTATGAAACGTCCCTTGATCTTCCAAAATGCTAAAATGAATTCTTGGCATCTGATTGATTGATTGATTGGAAACTTCCAGTCAGTCAGTCAGTGTTGTGTGAGATACATCAGGGAGGAGGAGGAAGGGGAGGAGTGATGCTTCCTCCACGTTTGCCCTGATGGAGTGTGAGGTCCTTTTGAGTGTCGGGGATCCACAAGTCGACTGAGCGATCCGTCCGATCAGATCTCAGCAGTCTGATCCCGTTAGAGTTCAGAGCATGTTCATGATAAAGTTGTACATCTGGGTGAGCACCACGAAGTGAACGGGCAGACAGGAGCGCCGGTCCTGGGTCGCCGGGTCGCATGTCAGCCAGGAGAGGGCGTTGTATTGCTCTAGAACAAATCTGTCGTGTGGAAGGCAGACACAGCACCGTTAACACACGTCATTCCCCTTATTTTAAAAACAGTTCTCACAGTGTACAGACTGGTCTGATGTGAGCGGCGTACCTGAGCACATCAGAGGTGTGGTTAGAGTCCAGTGGGTGGGAGTGTTTACTGTGCAGAAGCTCATCTGATTGGACAGACGACACGTGCAGGTGCAGAGAGGCCTGGGAAAAGAAAGATGGAGATACAAATTAGATCCAAAGCTTTAGCTTCATTTGTAACATCACCTTCATGTGACTACCAAGTACGTTTCAGACCTGAGATCCAGACCTGACGCAGACAGCGTTTAAATAATTATCAGTCACTGTCTTATCACTAATGCAAAATGTATATCTTTGGGTTTTGACTGTTGGTCAAACAAAACAAGACATGTTAAGATATCACATTTGATTTTACGAAAGTGTAATTGCTATCATTATTTTTATTATTATTATTATAATAATCAGCCAATGACCCTATGATGAAAATAAGCATTAGTTGTGCCACTACTTGAATGAAACTGACAGGAGAAAAAAAAAAAAAAAAAAGTTTCTAGTGCAAATGTACCTTGAGGAACAGTGGGCACTGGTTCTGGGCTTGAGGGCAGGCCGACCAGAACCAGTCGGGCAGTGGTCCAGCCTTTGCTGTGGAGACAAAGTACCCTAGAGCCATCGGCTGCTGCAGGATGTTCAGAGCCTCCTCGTGGGACTCCATACGATCTGTACTCTGGCCCTGCAAGACAACATCGATGAAATTAATGAACAGAGCAAGAATTTGTTTTCTACAACACAAGTTTTGGATTTAAATTGTTTATTTTATGTTATTTATATCCTGTTTATGAGTGAACTGACTTGAATTCTGCTGCCAATTCTTGTTGTACTGGTGTGTAACTGGGAACAGAACTGTGCAAGTCCCTCTAAGGTTACGATATAGTGAGCTCAGGGAGAACATATTATTCATTTTTCCCTTACCCAGAAGCAGTTGCCTCATTATTTTGAGCACATCAGCACACATTTAAGTGTGT
The DNA here is from genome assembly GCF_016859285.1 of Xiphias gladius. Taxonomy (NCBI): domain Eukaryota; kingdom Metazoa; phylum Chordata; class Actinopteri; order Istiophoriformes; family Xiphiidae; genus Xiphias; species Xiphias gladius. The sequence continues at coordinate 18,541,392 of NC_053406.1, read as the reverse complement.
CTTTATTCAAATAAGTCATTTCTAATCTGTTCGTTTCCGGCTTCACCCACAATCAAATGCGATTCAGTTTTGTTACATGCTGCTCAGCCGGAGGCGTACTGTGTCACATCAAAGTTTTGAAGCTGCTTTATCTCATTAGATGATAGAAGAATAAAGACATTACATGACAATTATGTGACACTAAATTTAAAATTGTCCTTCTTTACAACATTGAGAACAGAAAAATAAATTTAAAAAAAATTAAAATTCCACAGTTTTGAGACACTGATGAGACAATTTGTCTGATGAGCGGAAACTGTGTAAAACTGTAGTGAAAGTGTCTCAGTTCTTCATTGTAGCAGGCGTGCAGATATGAATCTATAAAAAATGTGACTGACCTTGCTTCCATCGCCCCCCTGGTGGTAGTGGGAGCCAGGAGAGTGAACAGGGGAGGTTGTTGGGGAGTTGGGCAAGATGTTGATTAGGTCTTGATCCACCATGTCGTTGTCGAACAGGTCAAAGATGCCCATTCCATCAGATCCATCTGCAGAACAAGAAAACGTGCAGAGAGCTCAGGGTGTGGCTGTGGATCAACGTAAGCAGCATGCACCAGTCGTGATTCAGTGTCTCTCGATGTTAAGCAAGAAGATATCGAATTGATGCATTTTCTTTTAAGGCCTCGTCAGCTACAAAACATACCAGGATTTATGGGATTGAAGTTGATGTCAATGGGCTCTGAAGTGTTAGTGTTGACCTGCACCATGGCTGAGGTGGGGAACACCAGGATGTGTGTGCAGGATGTGTCCTGAGGAGTGCTCAGCTGCGACGTCTGCATGTTCAGCGTGGTGCTGCGACCAAACACTGAGCCTGTCGAGACCGAGTCTGCAGAGACAAGATCGAGAAGAGACCATCAGAACTTAGAACCTTAACAGGGCTCTGTTATGAAGTCTTAATGACCTTAATGCTATTTTTTTTTTTACCTGGCATGATGACAAAGGAACCCTGGGGCTCCATGGCAACCAGACAGGCACTAAGGATGCTGGGAGTGTCAGCAGCAGAGATGCCACACATCCTACATGTCTCCTTCAGACGCTTGCTGAGGGACTGTAAGTTCCTTCTGCTCAGCAGAATACTCCAGTCTGAAACATGGACAAGATGAGAGCTCATTAGTGTAGGTTCACGCATTTTATTAAGTTAACTGCAGGCTCTTAAAAAACACCGCAGGAGTGTATGTGTGTGTACCTCTCAGCTCGCCGTGGCCCATCCTACCAAGCCGTCCAATGACCACCCTCCATGGCAGCGATGTCACCTGCACCAGGCCGAGACACCACTCCCACAGCTTTTGCAAACCCAGTCGTCTGGCTGAACCCTTTTTCCTGCGAGCCCTGCCAAAACAACATGTGGTTTAAATACAGACACGACTTTATCAATAACTGAACTAGACTGATGCATTTTTTTTTCTTCCCTGTATTAGGGTGCACGTACCTGTTGGGTACATCAATACTAATGATGCAGGTCTCCAGCAGTTCTCCGTGTTGGTCGGTGCAGGAGGCCAGCAACCAGCGCTGGTCATGGGACAGACAGTAGCCGACGAACAGGACGTTATACTTCTGGGATGCTTCGCCAAAAGTCTCCCCGAGCTCCGTCTGCTTGTCTTTCACTGGAGCCAAAATGAAGGGCGGCGTATACAGACGCAGACACTCGGGTCTCTGCACAAAGGAAAAAACTTGTTAGTTTAAAAAGAGACACAACAGATGACACAGGCAACCTCTACCAGACATCACAGCAGTTTCAGGTATGCGATCAGAACGGCAGCTACCTCTGGGTTCTTGAGTGCCATGTCAATGGCGAGACCAGGGCCGAAGCCCGTCAGAGCCTTGAAGTTGGTGGAGTTGGGCAGAGGCCGACGACACTGTGTGAACACAGAGAAAGCCAGCGACTTGAGGTGCTGGCCATAGAGGTGACGCTCCCCGCTGTGCACTGGCTGCAGCAGATACTGGCAGGGAACAATCTGAGAAAAAAAAACAAAAACAAAGAACAACAGTAGTACTTAAAACACGGTGGTGATAATGCATTTGATGTGCTTATCTGCACTGCGACGTCAGAGCATGTACTGTTTTCAGTTTCAAGTCACAGATTCTCACTTCTTTGTGTGTCAATTCTGTATGTGAATATCACTGGTTGCTCTAGCATTTTAGTTTTCATTAACACTGGTTGGTTTACTTTTGAAATGTGAATGGAAAATTGTGGTAGGCACAACATGAGGTAACTCTTAAATATTTCTAAAGTGCAAAGCGATGCGTAATCATTCTTAGTCACTTACAAAGTGACTAGATAGTACTTATAGACAAGAGGGGGGAGTGGAAAAAAGTTCTCTATTAAACTCAGATTAAGATGCTAAACTGGCAATTTGATGTCAGTAATGCTGTACTTGTCTGTCTGGGTTCACTGAGAATGTTCAGCCTTATCTGGTACCCAAGTTTTCAAACAATTTTTTTCCCCTCTTTTTCCCCATCGGTGAGTAAACTGCCCTGTAAATTGGGAACATTAATATGACACGAAATGTACAGTATCACATGGAGAATTTCAAAACTAGCTAAGATTTTAAGATAAGATTTTTAAGAAAATGTGAAAAAGTACAGGCTTGTATTATAATTATTTCGTCCAAATTAGGTATTGTTTAAACCAAAGCTTCGTTTTACTGGGGAAAAAAAACAAAACAAAACAAAAACACTCATTGTCACACTGAAATAAACTGAATTGCAGGGAAAATAAATAAATATCTGAGAAAAAAAGCATTTACATATAGTAATTTGTGTGTATTAATACATGCACTTCATGTATCCTCTGGCATTTTTTAGTAAAAATAACTATTTCAGTTGTTTCACTATTTCGCGACATTAAATACAGAAAAGTGTAATTTGCAGTGTATGAGTGACAAATGATGGATATTAACCCTTCCCTATTTTACCACAGCTGTACTAAAAGCCTATACTGAAACCATTAGCACATTCACACCTCTCGTGTTTCAAAATTCCCTCTGGCATGTTGATGCAATCTTGTGTCACTATATCACAGGTTAGGCAGTTAACACCTCTATTAGTGTGTGCTAATGAGTCCCCTGCTCCTTGTCACCTCCCTTTGTGCATGCTGGTAAGCTGCTCTTACCAGCAGGCGATGAGATAAAAGTAAAGATGACAGCTCAGCGGCAGATTTTTTTTTTTTTTTTTTGGAGAAAGACAACTGACTGTTTGAACGTAACTTATCCAGCTGATAGTACTGAGACTTCAAAACATCCATTTCTATTGGAGTATTTCTTTTAAATCCCCTTCCCAAAATACTAATTGTCATCCCTAAACAGGCTCGAGTATGGAAACGAGAAACCATCAAATCGCTGTTTCTTTGAGCTGTACCTGTACTGAGACAGCGTTTCTGATGCGAGCAGGCAGGAACTGGAGCATCTCCATGTAGCAGCGCAGCAGGCCTAGTGTGTAGGTGCTGGAGTGGACCTCTCTGTCTGCGTCTTCGTAGCTGAAGGGGTCGACGATATACACCACAATGGCGGGTGGGTACGATACAGCATGGGACTCTCCGTCTGTTGGCTTACCAACTTTGTCTCTCTCCATTGTGCTGTTAAGAAGAGTCAGATGATCAGCAGGTACATAAATGATCTTAACTGAAGCTGTCCAAAATGTTCATATTATTGTACACACTGACAGTATGAAAACTTTAATATTAGCCATTGGGCTGGTTGTTACTACTACAGAGACGGCTGCCAGCAGGAGAAATTTCCAAACAATATGACGGGAATCAAAGTAGCAACAGGTAGTCTTTAATCTGCAACTACTTTAATAATCAATTAATTGTCTAAGTCAATTTTCAAGCAAAAATACAAAATATTTAATGCTTCCAGCTTCTTAAAAGTTGAGGATTTGCTGCTTTTCCTTGCCTATGTTATGGTAAAATGAATATCTTTGGGTTTTGGACCGTTGGTGGATCGGTTTTGATGTTTTAACTTTTAAATGAGAAAATAGTTGGCTGATTAAATCGATAATGAAAATAATCGTTAGTTGCAGCCCTAGTCGCTTTTACTTGAATACAAAGTGCACACAGAATACACATATAATGCGCTGTCTTCACTACTAAGATGTGGTAGTCAGTTCAGAAATGCTTAATGTATGCAGAATGCATGAGTTCCCCATATGTTTGACTACCCCAGCCAGAGGGTCAAATTTGCCAGCTGCTTGTGCAGTGTTCCCACTGATGTCTGGAATACATCTTAAACTAGATTAAATCAAATGTTTTTATTAATGAACACATTTGGTCACTGAATAACTATCAGAACATCGTGTACAACCATACGGACATGGCATGTGAGTGCGTGAGAGTGAGAAAAAGCCAGAATTCTGCAATGTCATGAATCAGTAATCGACTTATATTATAGCTGTCAATAGATCTCAAACTACTGTTCTGCCAACACATTTAAAACAAAGACGTGTTTGTTTTGTCAGGTTTTAAACGGTGCTTCTTCATCATTTGCTGCTTTACTCTCTTATCTGTCTGTTCAATGTCTCAGCACCACAATAGCTTGAGCAATTTGTCAAGAAGCTGTAAGACCAGAGTCTCTCTCAAAGCTTAAAATAATAATAAAGAGAAAAAAAAACAAAAACAAACAGAGAGTGTTTTACATGTGGTCAGAGTCCACTGTTCTAGTACATGCATGCCAGCTCTGGATAGGCTCGGTTTGACGATAAAGTTACAACAAAACTAAGAGTTAAGGATTAATTTACTGAGATATTAAAGTTTCTCTCTTTCTCGTGGTGTAGGGAGCGAGGAATGTGTCAGGACAGAACAACAACGCATGCTTGTCATGAGTAGTAAAACATATTTAAAAAAATGTCTTAAAAAGATCAACATCCCATCAGCGGATGTAAAAGGAGTGGTAACCTACCTCTCTGGCGTCTCAGTGGGCCCTTGAGGCTGGTTGGCTGAAGGGCCGTTTTCTGCCAGCCCCCCTGCACCCTGGGGGTTTGACTGGGGTCCATTCTGAGATGTGCTGCCCTGCAAGCCTGCTGTCCCAAACGGCGAGTATGAGCTTGGCTTGGCCGAGGCCATTCCCCCGATGGTCTGGGAGCCTGAGGAGGAAGAGGGAGGGGTGCTGTTGACCTGGGCAGGCTGGGCAGAGCTGGTGCTGGAACTGGTAGTGTTGGTGCTCTGGGGTCCTGAGGAGGTGCTGGAAGAGCTGGAGGTCTGGGAGGAGGAGGCCACAGTAGGGCTGCGCTGGGACAATAGAGAGCTATCCAAAGACTGCTCTGACAGGTATGGAGCTGAAATTGGTTACAAAGTGAAAAGACAATGATCAATCATCATTTTTACAAACCATGAGACAACTTTGGGTTTTTGGCGCTATGGAGAAAACATGTTACCTAGATCATAGCGGCACACTTGAGCAAAGAGTTTGAGCTTATTAAAGGCTTCATTGTTTCCGTCTCTGGCAGCCATCTTAAGGAACCAGTCACTAAGGGGCTGCTCTGTCATGCTCCTGCCTTCTGTGGTGCCGACCTTCAGAACGCCCTCCTGGTAACTCTTACAGATGGGCCTGTGTTGCCCAAGCTGGCATGCCTGTGGAGAAAAAGGAAGTGAATGCAAAAATGAAACGGTGTGAATAATATCTTTAGAGCGTGAACATTTTTTTGTGGGCATGTCAGTACAAGAGGGATGAGTTTTATAAACTGCCAGGTGCCTACCTCATACATAGCACTCAGATCTTTGAAGAAGGTCTTGGCCCCGCGAAGCAGAACCTCATTTTCTGGGCAGATGACGACATATCCCACATCTCTCTGGGAGCCAAAAGGATCCAGGAGAAGCTTCTCCCAGTAGGGCAAGCCAAAAGGAGAGAGCACCACGAAGTCATACTCATAACCGACCAAAAAGGTCGGGATGGGCAGAGGCTCAGGAGACTCATCTGTGCCTGTGGTGAAAAGAGGACAAAAAGGTTCATCTTTATTTTGCAAGAACAAAGTGATCAAACACCCCAGTAGTTCAACACCAATCTTTAATTTGTTAGACATCAGGCAACAGTACAAACACTTTCTACGCACCGTATGATCCCCTCCCAGCCATCTTGTGGAACTGTTGCCAGGTGAGTGGTCCCTGAACACCCCAGGAGCGAACACTCCTCTTTTTCTGAATGGTGTCCTGCAGCACCGGCTGGAGGGACAATAACACCCGCAGGACGTCCTGAGAGAATAGCTTGCTCATATCTGCTGCTACAAAAGGAAAAAGAGAAAGAAGTCTTAACTTTACTTCATTTGAAGTTAGGAATGGATATGGGGAAAAAAAAGGCTTGTAGCAGTAAGATGTAGTAATACATGAATACATACATTTGCATTTGGGCCACTGATGAAGACAGGTGCTTTTCACTAGTGTTTCATCTACTTTGCCTCCCGACATATTGTCCATGAACTGCCTGCCATGCTCCAGCGCCATGTAGCAGTCATTATAACAGTCTCTCTCTTCGACCCTCAGGAATGAACTCGGGGCTGAGCTCGGCTTGGGGTACTCCACGCCTGCCATTGGGGCGAATGGATTGGTGCACTGATCCTGCAGCAGCAGGATTAGCTCATCAGGAGGCTTCTCCTTCAGACTGCCAGCCTTGTGTGTTGTGGAAGCTCGGAGCTCTTCGAAACACCGCTCTGTGTCCCGACTCGCATCTGAGCCCCGTCCTACCACATCCAATTCATCCTCCAGGAAGAGCCCGGCTGATTGGCCAAAGCGCCGATTGGTGACAGCACTGAAGCCACAAGTGCAGGGGTACTGGGCCTCGCCGTTGTCCTTGAGGTACACTCCTACATCTGCCCCTCGGATGTTCATGTTGCAGACGCACACGCAGCAACTGTCAAAGTTGCAGTCCTTGTAGAGGTTCATTACTGACTCGGAGAGGATGAGGGTGACGTAGAGGCTGTGGGCCTCGGGGATGGAGGGTACAGTGGCTGGCTCCACGGAGCTGAGGGGTCGGCAGGTGGAAGGCGTGGAGGCCGGGGAGTAAAGGTCAGAGTTGTCATACTTGAGCGAGCCCTGGACGCTGGATGGGCCGCGGGGAGTCCGTGGAGTGCGTGGGGTGCGTGGGGTGGGCACAGAGAAGCGTGGCGTGGCTGGAGAGGGCAGGATGCCTGTGCCGCCGTTACTGGGAGGAGCACTGCTGGACATGAAGGGCGTGTGGGTCTGAGGCGTGTAGGTCTGGCTGTAATCTGGCTCCACACTGGGCACGTTACTGTTTAAGTGAGAGAGAACAGTGATTTCGATATTTTCTAATTTTTACAACTCCATGCCCGACTTTAGTTTGTTTGTTTGTCTGTCTTGATTATATTTTTTATCAGTGTTAAATACCATGCATAATGGGCAGTTAACATATCACTATGTTAGGCCATATCATCGTGAAATATTCTTCGTAGAAAAAATATGAGAAACGATACCACAGTAAGAACAATGATTTCCACTATTTTATTCTAAATGTTATAATCATTATGACAATATTGTCAATGGATGGCATAAACCTATTTAGCATTACTAATGGTTCACAGCTTTACCTGTCTTTGGTGAGGAGATTGACATTTGTCACTGGGGTTATCAGTTCCATTTTGCCCAGGGTCCAGCTGCGCGTGTACACGCCGTCTTCTGGCAGTTTGATAGGCAACAGACACTGGCTCGGTAGCATCTTCAGAGGGGCGTACATTGAACAGCCGATGAACGACTGACACGTCTCCGGCTTGTACACAAATGAAAAGTCCTGAAAGCAGAGACAACCTTCACTTAATAATCAAATGCAAATTAAAACAGTGAAAAACATTTGATGTGGCTACATTTTCCACTTGCTCCAGACTTGTGTGCGATGTGTCATACTTTTATTTCAGATGGCTTTGGGCTGCAGAATCCCTCCTCCACCTCCATCTTGAAGTGACTGTTGAGCTGGCTGCCATCCAGCAGGGTGAGGCCTGCCCCTGCTTCCAGGCTATCCTTGCTCCCAGAGTTCATGGGAGAGTAACCCTGCTGCTCCAGGGAGGGCGGGGTTGGAAACATCTGGTGCAGGTCTGCTGAACCTAGAGAAATAGGACATTGTTACTTCTCTTGAAACAACATGTGTATGAAAGTTACCATGCGCGACTGACGACGAACTGATTCTTAGTCTCCTTACTTATGCAAGACAGGGGGTCCAACGTGGCTGTTTTAGTTTCTTTACAGACAAACTTGTCCTCTGCTCCAGCTCCAGCTCTTTTCGCTCCGGGCTGTGCAGACGGGAAAAACAAAATTTATTACTCAATACATCTTCCATTTTTTGTGTTTCAAGAGGCTTTACACACCCATCTCAGCAGCAGTTCGCGACTATATCAGAACATTGAAGTGTAAGAAGTACAACCTTTGGGCATACAGATGCACTTACTGCAAGTTCATCTTCATCCGAATTGAAGATTTTATCCAGGTCGCTGTAGGACACAGCCAAGTCATTCTCATGGATGAGGCTGGTCGAGGCTGAGGGTTTGCTGCCTGATGGACCTTGACCATCTGCGCCGCAAAACAAATTGGAGAGGAGGCCCTGAATAAGACTAAAAACTCCAAAACATTTTATTTAATCAAATGTAAAAACACAGTCCAAACGGACTAAGGGAGGTCATTCTCACCATCTGCTGAACTTCCGGTTCCTTCGTCCACCTGAGTCAAAGAAGAAATTGATCACAGGCATTATTGTAATGTTGTAGGCAGACCATTATTTAATTTTACACAGCGAAGATGTATCAGGGAAACTGCCACCATTTGTACTTGCAAAAAAAGGCTTTGGTAATTGAACTTATGCTAAAAAAATCATACCAAGTTAAAGGTAACCTGTGGAGTTTTTTCTCTACCACCAGTAGCACTGTGAAGCACGGTTTTTATGAGTGGGCCAATGTTTTGTTTGTATTGTGCACCAAGATGCAGCCGCACTACGTGTAAATACAGTGGGTTTACTCTACAGGGGGGTGATTACCATGAGTGGCCAAAACAATCAAAAGCTTATTTGCTGCTAGAAGTATATCACTGTATCCATTGTGATGAACTTTCTGTCAGTTAACTTTGTGTAACACCATATCTGAACATGGAAATTAGTGTCATATCTCTAAGAAACATACTAGAATACTCGCATGGTTAAATACTAAAGACAAACAGTCTCGCAAGAACTGTAGCTAAAGAAAAAAACCACCAGCTAAAAAAAAAAAAAAAAAAAAAAAAAAAAAAAAACAGCTAAAGAAAACCACAGCCTGATGGTGCTCTGGCGTTAAAAGCCCCATGGCTTGTCAGGAACAGTGTTGAAAATTTTTCTGAGATTTGAAAATTATTACTTCTCTGGAATATATAAACAGTGCCCGCTGCTACTTTACCAGGAAAGGAAAGCAGATTTTAGCGAGAATTCTCATGATATACCGGGATCTCACCCCAGTGTTCAACCCTGGTCAGGAACACACCTTGTGTTTCTTGTTGCCCTCTCTCTCAGCTCCAGGCTTGTCCTTCTTCTCTGTGAAGCTGAACTCCTCGTCTCCCTCTACGAAGGCATAAGGGTCTGGCTCCTCACTGTACTCTCTGTCTCCTGTGGCGGAGGCAAGATGGCTGTTTCTCCGCTGGGTGTAAGCCTTGACCAGCTCCTGGGACACCTTCAGGGGCTGCGTGGAGCCTGACATCAACCTGTTAAGGAGAGAAATTTTGCAGAAATGCTCAGTGGAAAGCAGGCATGCTGATTAAATTAACAGCTGCATTTGTTGTAATACAGGTGAGGATGACTAATTGAACACTTACTCAGTTACAGAAACTACGCTTTCTGTTCCTCCGCCTCCCCCAGAATCATCTCGCATTTTATCCACAGGTAGCTGGGGTGTGAGGAAGTTGGAGGCCTTCTTCCTGGGCAGGTTGAAATACTTCCAGGGATTGTGGGTGGAGTCTTCATTGGGGTTGATGGCTGAACCTACAAAGACAGTGGGTTCCAAGGTTTCGTTGTAGGCTGGGGGGAAGGGCAGAGGCAAAGGCATGTTCTCCAGCTGAGGCTCCTCAGATGAGCCCTTCTGTGGAAGCAGACATGGCTCCACTGATGGCGGGTAGAACGGTTGGTGGATGGGCGTGGACGAATTCTTCATGCCACCTGGAGTCATGTCACCTTCGACGTGATCGCAGGGATGTGGGCTGAGAGGAGGGGGAGGCGGGGATCCGACGAGGTCTGCAGAGGGGCCGTGTGTGTGCAGCGTAGGGGCTTTGGGGGTCGCTGTGTCCACATGGTGCAGGCTGGGATATGAGCTCTCCTCCTGTGATCTTAAACAAAGCCTCTGGGTCTGTGGCTCCAGGGACTGCTCCTCGCTTACAAAGTTACGGTGGTGAAAAGGCGTCTGCGGCCTCTTCTGCTGCTTCTCCCCCTTCTCAAGCTTCTCGCCCAACTTGTGCTTGGGCGCCGGCTGGGCAGGCTGGCCTGATGAAGGCGGGTGTCCTGAGGTGCTGCTGGATCGCTGTTTCTGATTCTTATGTCTACAGGAAAAAACAAATAATGCTTACAAGATACTTTCTTTTATTTATAAACAAAGATCACTGGGGAATGCAATCCAATCAACATACCTTGAGCAATTGCAATGTGGCCTGTGGGTTGACTCCACAAAATCCCAAAGCCCAGTCTTGTCTGACTCCTCCTCACAGGTCCCATTTGTCAAGGTAGTAAACTTCCTCCTGTTAAAAAAGGGCAGACAGACATTTTATTGGTCAACCATGGAGGCACTTCTTTGACTGGCAATGCTAATTTTGAGGACGAGATGACACTAAACATACTTGTTCCCTGTACGGTTTATGTTATATTCCTGCCACACAGACTCCACCATCTGGCTGGCCAGCCTGCGAGGGATTTTACCCCCGTGAAGAGTGTTGTTGGAGCTGTAGCCATCTGACGCAGAGGACAACTTCAGCCACCTCTGGGCAGGCTGATTATCTATAAGGAAAGGTAACAAAAAAGTGCAGTACTTTTAGTATGCTGAATCTCACAAAAATAAACACCGATAAATAATTCTAGTCCATGGCAGCTCCAATTCTTACCAGTCTGAGCCTCCTCTGGTGACGTTGGAGGAGTCAGAGTGACAGAGGACATGGCAGGATCCCTGTGAGCAACCTGGCCCTGCTGAGCACCACACAGGCTTCCTGAGGTGTTGGCTGAGCCCTGAAGGACCACAGCAGGTAGGTCCGACAGGGGGAGAAGCACCAGGCAGGAAGGGTAAACCATCCTTACTCCCGCTGGAACCAAACACATTTAACTGATTTCAAAAACAGGACATAAAGACTATTGATGTAGCAAAAATGTTTTATTATTTTAGTTTTATTCTATAATTCTCTCAAACCCATCCAGACAATTTCATTGTTGTTGGTGAAGGAAGGGAAAATTTTTTAACCTTTTTGTCCTCTAAACCATCCTTATATTAGAAAGGTAAAGCTAGTGATATTATGTGTCCATTACTGTCACAAACCCACTGAGAAGACCAATTTCAAGTCCGGCTTTTAAGACTTTACCACACTGTCGCTGCCAGTTAGTCCCAAGAAAAATATAATAATCACCAAACTTATCCTTCAACATTCATTAAACATATTAAGTTTAAGGGAAACTTTCTTGCTTGCATTCAGTCATCCTTCGCCACTCTATTGAAATATTATGTGGCCTTACCGACAAGGACCTCCACGGCTGCCAGGGAGTCGTCCTCCCAGTCAGTGTCCTCCATCTTGTCTTCCTGGACCTCCTTGGGAGTGGGACTGATGGGATAAAACTGCCTCCACTCTTCGATGAGCTTCTGAGTGGGGTGATCTGACATCTTAAAAGCCTGGCCGGTGAGGGTCCCATTTAAGCCGTATGGGCTCAGGATGACTGGAGGGCAGAAGAGTCAGAGTACTTATTTAGGTCAACCCCTCTAATAAACCCAACGGAAAATTTATTAAGATATAGACCATGTAAGACATCAGTAATGTGCAAAACTCTCGTGATCCCACCTTGCAAGGGGCTGGAGCTCTGCTGGGCGAGGCTGAGATGCTCCTCGCTCAGCCGCTGAAGAGGCTGATGTTGAGCGATCTCCACACTTGTGCACACGTTGCTGTCGCCATGTACGAAGAAGGTGAATGCACAAGAGAGGTGCTCGCTACAAGGTAAGTCAAAGATAAAAAGAGGGATTGTAATGTTTAGAGGAATAAGTCCACAAGAATAACCACATCATTAAGTTAAAAAACACACTACCGGAGCATTACTTTGCACTCAGCAGCCAGAAGTTAACTTCAATAGGTTGCAGGGATTTGCGTTATCAGTGTACCAAGCATCACTTATTGTTAAGGAATGACTCAAGAGGGTAAGAAAGGACTGAAAAATAGTGGCGATGGTGTGAGAAACACAATGCTTTGCATTTTGGCTTTGCGCTTAATCCATTTCATGCTTTCAGGAGAGAACTGTTGCTTCCACATACATTGGGCAGAGACATGAAGGCCTGCTAATATCACTGATAAGACATGCTCTTTTCTTGAAACACACAGGCAAAAATAGGAGCCAAAAATAAACATGGGAGATTATTATAGCCCTGAAATGTTAAAACAATATCCATCTTTATTTTCTAACTACTTCTGGAAGACCAGGCTGCTAAATGCACTAAAATAGTGCTTGTTGACATGGTTGCTGTAAAACCACAGTGCACACTCAGCATTTTCCAAAGACTGCCCTGTTTACCAGCCAGAGAGAGCAGGCGACAGCGAGACTGCCAGACTCTTCTGTTAGAGGTGCTGCCTCAACACACACTTGTAGACATCTTTATGTAAAAACAGAAGCTAAAAACCAGTGAGCAAGAAATCCACTCCTTTTCTATGCAACAACTTTTTTATATAGCTACCAAAACTGTCTGGAACCACTGACAAAGCTGCCAGAGGGAACTGAGCCAAAGGGCTGTGCATCAAACGCAAATTAGCCTGGACCAACATAGCCAAAAAGCCCGGACTCAAATTAGCTTGTCAGGGAACTCCAGGATTCCCCAGCCCCTTCATTCAAGAGCAAGGGGGACGCTAAATCTATGTCACCACCCTTATGGACAAGAGGTAAGGAAATACAGAGGCGCAGAACCCCACTCTGAACCAGACAGATATTTATGTGCTGCTGCTGGTTCACCTCAAACTTGCATTCCTATAATAACAACAACAACAACAAAAACACAGACCAGTTTTACCATGCCGCTGGGAGACTTGGGCAATAGATGTAGACATTACACATTACCCTGGAATTGTTGCTCTATCACCTTAGAAAAGACTAAACTGAAATTATGCAACATACTGGATGACTGTTATTTCACGCATCACTCATGTTAAACCAGATGAAAGATGTGTCACGTGCTGATAATGTAACTAGAAAATCATACTAATCCCGTTGTACTCCATCACATTATTAAATCTGATTTCATTCTGGGAATCCAAATTTTCTCTGAGAACTGCAAGATCTGGTGACTCAAAGCAACATGGATCTTGTTGTAAATGCTTAATTAATTATTAGTTAAAACTGACCTCAGCATACCTGCCATGCATAAAACCTTTATAAGAGTTAAATCAGAGCAGCAGATGCTGTATCGCAGTCAACGGTCAGTGTCAAAGTTACACTGCTCAAGGAAAGCTGTGTGTGTATTTGTTCACGCTATTTTTCTTACAAAAAGATGATCTCTCATTCCCATAAACAGACAATATAGTTGAAACAATATAGCCGCAAGCACCATTTCTCCAGTTGAATCCCAAATGGGAATTTTAATGATTAAAGGCCGTCGGAGGCCAGGAACTGTTATGGGCACTTTAAAGCACAACTTTCATAACAATGACGACATCTGCCCGATGAGGCTTTCCCCACTGCAGTACACATGCATCCATAACCCAACATAGTCATCTGTCCTTAACATCTCTTCAACAAGGTCTGCTTGATGGTTCTGCATTAAAATGCTGCATGCATGCTTCAAACACTGCTCCCAGCCAATGTCACAATAAATCCAGCTCTTTATACATAAAGACTAAAAAAACTAACAGCCAACCCCCACATGCTGCAAATCTTGACCATTACTCCAGTATCAAATACTGACTAATGTTCAGCCGTTCAGCACAACAAATACAATCCATGACATCTTGTTCTGCTGTTATATTCATCTTCTGCAACTGTGCTACCTCGTTTGTGTTACAAAGAAATTGCCCTGAAGTATGTGTATGCTGGACCTCTATGATGCAGGTGGAAAGGACCTTCACTGTTGTCACCTATTTTGCCTATCCATCTACCTATCTATCTATCTATATCTATCTATCTATCTACTCATTTACCCATCTATCTATCTATAAGAAATCCTTTCAGGCTATCTGGGCAGCATAGTCTCTTCCTTTTTATTGTAAAAAACAAGCAGAGTATTTCTGTTAAAGAGAAAAAAATCTGAGCAACAGATGGCCCTGTATGGCATGGCTATATTGTTGTTTAGACACAACAGGCAGAGGTACAGGTAAAGTGTCCCTATTTGAACAGTATGTACCCCAGCTATAACTTGTGACCTGACCATTAGTTGAGTGCCGGCTTTTAATCTAAGAATGTATGGCATTTTATTTAACTTTTCTGTTTGCCATTGGGAAGCAGGGACATACCTTTTATTAATCGTCTTCTCCTCCTTCTGGTACGGCTTAACAAACCACTTGCCGATGCGAACAAAACCACGGTTCATGAGACAGCGTTCCAACAGGTTGTGGATGGCTTTGAACAGGAGCGTTCGACACTCATAGGACAGGCCGCTCTCCCACTCACCATCCTCCTCACCTGAAACATGTAAGACACATTACACATTTTACCTTTCACAAACAAATCTCTCTTCTTCCCGATAAAGAAACCTGGCTCATGTTAACTGTAAACTGTGGCTTGCTAGATGGATTTGACACAAACAAGGAGACCTTGTTTGTTTGTCTGTAAACAAAAGGCTACAGTAACACCTGAAGGGACCCTTTTGAACAGTTGAAAAACATTTGATTTCAACATTCATCTCATTGGATATTGTGGAATAACATGATCAAAAAACATAATTCAGCCCTTTACATGGTGACATTAATAACTTAAGTGACAAAATTAACCATTTTAATTATATAAAGCAAAACATTATAGTGAAAAGTTATAAGTTTGTTCTACAGGTAAAGCCTTGTCTAGCCTTTCAAGAGCCACACTTCATAAGGATTAAATTTAAATTTCAAATTAAAACTTCCAACTCTCTCTGCTCTCTCAATCTTTAGCTGAGATTTGTGAAAATGTTGCGCCCTCTGTCTCTGTAATGACCAATCTGTGTTTTGTCTGAGTACCACTATACCCTTCTTGAGACAGGAGACAGATTACCTGGAATTTTTTTTTTTCTTCACAGAGGCGAAGATTAACAAACTGGAACAACCCTTCATCCAAAAATCAAGACTGTGTCAGGTGACCCTAATGCACAACAGCTTGTTTTAATGCTACTATCAGCGCCTGTGCCTTATGTGGCTGAGAGCCAATGGATTCCACATGGATTTAGAGACTTTAAAATACATGTTAGCAACAAATCGGTTTGGCTATCGTAACTTATTATCACCAGACTTTATATCATTAAAACTGCATTACAATTCTTTGCCACAGCTTAGAATTGTGAGCTTCGTCATCAAACACCAAACATGTTTAAACATGAACAAAGTTTCCACAAATGGACCAATTTTGCCTACGACTCTCTGTCAGCACAGCAGCTCTAAAAGGTATCTGTTAATAACCTCAACACTACCCTCTTTAATTTGTGTTTTTTTTAACATGTAGAATAGGTGTGCCAATTCAAAAGCACTGAGCTGACTACTTAGATTATCGGATAATACATTTAGTAATAATTTAGGGTAGATACACAGATGTTGTAGGTAATTACCCTGGTGAGTGAAATATATTTTAGTGTAAATCAATTCTGCTATTGTGAGAATCATAAATCTTTATGAATGTACAGAAAACATGGAGATGTTGCAATCGCTTACTTGAGAGCTCATTGTGGATAAGTTCGGCAAAACTGGGGTCATCCCCCCACCAGAAAAGCCAGAGCTCTCTGCGACCTGGGGTGTGGTGCCTTCTCCACACACTAAGCACATCTGCCGCCAGGCATCGGCTGAAACTACACAAGATAGGGTCCTCCTCAGTCACAGGGAAAAGGATGGGCGAAGAGGTGGGTCCTTGCCACACAAAACGCCTCCATTTTATTCCAGTCAAATCAGCCTAAAAAGAAGGAGAAAAACAATGTGATAATACACACACAGCAGAGCCGTACAGCATTAAGCCAAATCATCTGTAGTTGACTGCATAACTCAGTGAATGTGCGTTTCTTCCCGTACACACACAGTGACAGGGAAGCTGAAGACTGCTTTTCCTGTCATACAGAAAATCACTTCCAATGAAAAAAAGTTGAAAACTGAGACTTGCTGACATCTTGGAAAGTTTTTGCAATACTTTGTGGGTGTGACACCACAATTATACTTAAAACATAACGGTTATGCAGTAATTTACTCAGCAGTTATTAAGAATTAGTGACTAACCACTGCAAGTGAGTCTTAAATCAAATTAGTTGGTCTAACTTAGAAGAGCAAGCTTGGGACTTAAGTTCCAATATGTACATCTTTTAATATCGCAGTGTCACTTAAATTGAGGAAAGATTAATTGTTTTTTAACTGTTTTTTAAAAAAAATCGCCTGTTGGCCTGACCTGTTACCATCATGTAACTAACGTTCATGCTAGTAGAATATTTTTGGAAGCAATGCACTGTAAACATACGATGATGACATATTCAAGTGCAAGTCTTTAATATAGCTACCCTGCAGTATGTGTTGTCTCTGTTATTAAAAGTTAGCTAGATCACGATCATGCAAGTTGCAGGCCCGATGCCTTCACGCCAATCTGCAACTGACGTTACAAAGCTTGTTGCCTGATTAGCCAAAATGGCTTTCTGGCCTCTCAGTATCAGAGCTAACGCTAGCTAGCGCAGAGAGCAGAGAGTCTCACCAGGCAGAAGAGGTTGGAGTGGCAGTCCTCCAAGCTGGCCCCGTTAGGTACAAAGCACGAACTCATCCTTTCAATGCGTGGTTGTAACGTTGAAGTCCATTGTCTCAATCACCATCGGGGCGCAATAGCTGATCTAGTTAACTCGCTGGCGAAGCTATGTTCAGTTGTAGTTATCCCGTTAAAGCGCTAACCGACTTGCTAGCTACACCTAGCTACCGCTACTCAAACCGAAAACTACTAACCGGCGCTAGCCACAACTAGCCTGTTGGCTAAGCTAACGTTAGACAGACAGGCTGATAGCGTCAACTGTAAGCTTCTAGCTACTGGATTCATCAATCCTATTTGAAATGTATTGTCTGATCTGGTTAGCCGCAAGCTTGCTGCTACATTATCCTAACATCAAACAGTCAACGCTTACATGACCTGGTTAGACTAACGTCAAATCAAAGACCAGAAAAGTTAGATGCGCAATGAAAATGCGAGCTTGAAAACTAAAAACTTCACCCCAAAAGCTTAGTCCCTGGTGTGCTAATGCTAATGCCAGCTAGCTGATCTGAAACAATTTCAAAGCAAAGGAACTCTCCCCTCCCCCTGATCTCTCCTAGCCTGCTAGCACACAAGCTAGCATACCAGAGCTCCAACGCTAGCTTGTTAGCTACATAAAACAATTAGCTACACCGCCCTCCTTTTGACTAAAACCACCACAGTGCTCCGTCATAGTAAAACTACTCTCAGAACGGACGAAATGCCAAGTAAGCGAGGCTACTCATCGGTTACTCTCCTCTGCCTGATCCATGGGTCCTGCAGATTTCCATTATTTCAGTTCATGGATTGAATTCTTTAATGGCGGCCAGGAGGACAACTCTGCCTCTCACCTCCTATTGGCCAATTTGTGGTAATGGGGGCGTCATCCGGCTTCAAGTAGCTCCATGACTTCACAGTTTACAAGATGAAAGCTCCGGTGCATCTGTCATACGGTCAGTGGTCACTCCTCGGTGTTGTCCGTTACTAAAACATGTTTCACTATGCAACATCTGCTGCACATGACCGGTCCCAAGAAAGTGAGCAGAACTGGATTCGTCGGGGGCAAAACGTGTCTTATTGCACAGAAATAAATTACTGGACATATGAATATCAATAAGATGGCACTTCTATTGTCTGACTGAGCCCTTTTGCTTTGTGCATTGAGTTATACTACAGATACGAAGTTATCTAGGTCAAGTTGTGCAGACAAAGATGTGTACGTCACCGTTCCCAGCGGTATTTATTAGGCTAATGTGAATCTCAGCTGCGATGTGCATGAACAACTTTTGTCCTCCACTGTTTGATAGTGCGAAAATGAGCTTTTGGCAGTTAATAACTTTTACATTCACGGGGAAAAGCGCAAATTACTGCGATTTTTGAGGCGTTCGATATATACATATACATCTATATATAGAGATATATATATATATCTCAGCCTAATGCATTCAGGCGCACTTCAACGCCATCCTGTCATATCCAAACCAAACCACAGGGCGGAGACTTCACGCAAGCAACCCCCCCCCCCCTTGTACGTCCCTCCCAGAAAGGCGGGGCGCCGACTGCGTCGAGGAAAATGTCAACAACATGCCGGAGTCTTCCAGGCAAACAGAAACAGAAACAGAGGCAGGGGCCGGGGACTGGCGACGGAGAGAACAAGGAAACGAGTCGTGTGACAACGTCGTGTCTGTAATATCACAGTTCGCCGATGATAACTTAACACTCGTGCGGGTAGGAGTCTCCCTGGTGTGCAAGCAATGAACTGCAATGGACCGGCGGTGCGTGAGCGTGAATGTGCAATATGGCCACTTTTAATGGACATACTGTACCTGCGCCACCTGCATCTACATTTTACTCTGTCGGCCGTTGGTGGCCCATTTGTTGGCAATAATTCTCCACGCTGGCCAGATATTCTGTTTTGATACCCCCGCGTGTCTTTCTCGTTGTCAGTGTCCGGCATATGTGCAGCTAAGTCGGTGATATCAGTGTCATCCTATCAACCATACCCTTCACTGCTCTCTTGTCTGTCTCACAGAACATAAGCACAGGGCTTGCGATTGCTGGGGTTCTCGTAATAGCAAGGAGTATCAAGCTGGTAAGAGAGAAACATTTGTGCACATTTTGGATTCAAAGCATTTTCTGTTGCCCATTCCATAAATAAAATAATAGCTCCCCTACTTTATTTGAAGCTAAATTTAGACACTCACATTCCTCAATAAAGTGGAAACTGCATAGATTTTTGCAAGTAAGACCAGAAAACTCCTTCCACTGACCCAGTTAATTCCAAATCGCACTGTGTTTTATTATATCAGACTTGTCAGTTGGGAATGGATTGCATTCTCAGATATTTTTCCCCACATGGGTCACTAAACACCGCCACTCAGTTGTCTCATTTCACCTCCTCAGATCACCAAATTTCAAGCTGCGTCTGAGATCCCCGCTCGTTTCATTGAGAGGAACGTCAGCCTTCGCGGGAAAGTTCATTCGATCACAGAGAAGGGACTCGAAGTGGAGCACGTCCCGATTCATCTGCCAGTCCTCTCGCCATTGCTTTCAAAACACAAGGGTAATGTGGGGTATCCTTTGGGTGAAATCCTGAAGGCATGTAGACATATATACAATTTAGATCCAGGGCTTTATGATACCGCTTGTATGATAACATCGACAGATTCTGTCTACTGAGCGGAGTCTGTCCTTCACAGGAATAACTCATTAGGAGTCTGAAAAATGAAAATGTATGAGTCCGTGCCAAAACTCAAATCCCACCTCCTGCTTCTCTCATCAGTTCAACAGCGTAATAATTTACTGCAGGTGCACCTTTTTCATCTTGTTACACCAAAAATGATATCGTGACATTTTTACGTTGTAAAGTCAGACTCGCATGCATCTTATCATCCTGTCATGAGAGAGAGTGACAGGTAAGCTTGTTAGCTGTTATTTCAAATCACAGTATTCACTCAGCAATTAAATCAGGAGGCTTATGCTCTAGTGCTTCATCAGCAACTTCAGTGTAAAGGACTCATATGAACAGACCAGTGTCATGTAGCAATTTCAAATATTGCCTTTGTCCCATTTGACCTACCACTTTTCAAAGCTGGTTAGACCCATTATTTGGGAGGGTGGCTGTAAGACAAAGACAATTAACTGATTTTTCATAGATGGTCCAAGTTCCTCTTGGTCAGGATTTGCTATTTACCATATATATATTCTCATTCAGTTATATTAGAGTGAGAATTAACCTTTTTACCTAAAAACTGACTGAAAGTACCAAAAAAAGTATCAAAAACTGTCCTGGACCGAGAGCTGGCATCAAATTTCTGGTCAAATTTGTAATCTTCTTCGCTACACTTACACTGTTCTTTTATCGAACAGTTCCTGATTTACAGCAAGTTTTTTGCCAATTTTAGACTATTTTGCTAGACATTTTAGTCAGTTTGAGTTCTTGTACAGCTGCGTGTTTTATTTTCTGCTTTATTTAACCAGGAAGTCTCTTGTAAGATACATAATCTCTTTTAAAAGAAAGACCTCGACCTAGACCATAGAATAAGTGTCACATAGCAGCATAAGAACACACATCACTAATTTACAACAAAAAAACACAACAAAACAGAACCTGAGATATATGAGAGACAAAACTTGACCATTTAAAACAATTACATTTCCTCATGAAACATTTTTTGAATACAATAATATGAAGGCAGGGTTTCCAGATTAGATTTATCTTGTAAAATTACAAAAATAATAATGACAACAAAATGCAGTTTTACCAAGCTCTGAGCAGACTCCAGGCACGCTGAAGATTATCCATCTAGATGGTGTGGTCTGGTAGCTGTTAGGAATAAGAGAAAGCATTTCACTTAGGTAAATAGGAAGTTCATCAAGGCTGGCTTTAAAGGTATAAAGGTATGCATTTTTAGAGACGTCCATTCAGTTAACTTGAATTAATACCAGTGATGAGTTCTTGTCCTAATATTCAAAATAAAATGCAGGGATGAACGATGAATGGGTCAAGCCTGCGAAATAGGCTTAAATGATGTTTAGATGTAATTTGAGAAGTTTGGCTTTTTTGTTGAATGAAAAAAATTTAGATTTCTCAAAGAAAGGTAACGAAAAAATTTAGCATTTTTATATCGCTACTAATAAATATTGACACCAGTATGAAAAACCTAAAACAATACCCAGCCCTTATCATATTTAGTATTCTGCAGAGTGTGCATAAGATCACTCTGGCCATACAAGTGAATATGAAACGCCAGAGGTTACTTATAACCTGCGCTTTCATGTAACACATAGTAAACTGCCCTTTTATGTCCTCTTCAGGTGTTTCCATGCCCCCATTAATGGTGCATCTTGCAGGAGTGGAGCTGACACCAGAGGGGAGAGTGTGGCTTCAGAAGAACCTGGATCCTGGCCAAACAGTGTGGCTAAAACTGATCAGCCGTGACGACGACATACTACACTGTATGGTATCTCAAAGCAGGGTGAGGCATCCCGTAACTTAGACAAAGGAGGGAAATTATCAGTCACTCTAGGTCTGAAATAATAGTTTATCTGTTATAATTGAATATTTAATGTAATACTGATGCGAGTTTGTCTTCTCTAAAGTTTTTGTCTTTCCTCTCCTCTCCAGCAGGGGTCAATGTGGAGCTACTGTATGAACGAAGAGGTCCTCAAGCTCGGTCTGGCTCGCACTGCTCCCATTGCAGGACTCCTGCCTGACTCCAGCCTCTACTGGCGTCTTCACAAACGGCTGCACAGGGCAGAGGTCAAAGCTGAGAGGAAGGGGAGGGGTCTGTGGAAGGAGGACGGCCTATGGGAGAGGGCCTCAGGGGCCGTCAGGGACAGTGCTTTATTGAGACTCATGAGGTGGATCTTTAAGAGGACTTGACTGATCGATCCGAGGCAGAATCCAAAAAAAAAAAAAGTTAGTTGCCTTTAAGTCCTGAAATAATCAAAAATGACATCAGTCTTCTTGATTTCTGGAAACAAATTTAATTTATTTAACGGTGTTCATGCACTGAACGCATCTAGTGTAAAAAGGGAGTTTAGAAAGCTTTCTTTAAGCTGAAGAAGCGTCCCATCCTTCACTCAACTGTCCTTTGTTTCACTTCTCAGGGAATTTGCCCGATGTTACTTTACATTCCTTATTGCACCTGTATCAAAAAGTTTATGGTTTTGACTGTGTTTTCCAGTCTTTCAAGTTTTTATAAAAATGGTTATTTGAAACCCCCGTCTCAAATCCTGATACTAATCCCACGGCTTTCACTTACTCCATTAAACCACAGCTAAGCACATCCTCCTCTGTGTGACACCCCACTAAACACAAGATGGGGGCGGGGTATGTTAATGGTGTTTAACAGGGAGAGGGGGGTCCACTTGTCCCTCTCTGAAATCACTGTTGCTATAGAAACCAAATGTGAAATACAAAGCAAACCAAAGGGCTAAACTCTACACTGGCCGACCCAAACCCCATGGGAGCCTTATATGTAGTGTGCATGTGCGTGTGTGTGGTGGGGTCGTTAAGTACCTATAAAGAGGGCCCTTTTAGGTGTAAGGTGACTAAGACATTAGAGTATTTAAACACTGAAATAGAAGAGAAATGTGACCAAACCTGTAAACAGCCTTTGACTTCATAGCACTGTTCGGTATTATTGTAGAAATGAATGAAAAACACACAACAGTGGCATAAATAATGACGCGTTCATCGACACCTGCTGAAGAATAAGCCCCAAAGCAAATTTCCTGAATGTCCGGGATTATGCTCATGTAATTGTTTTATTGTTTTGCAGTACAAGTTCACAGCCAAAATTACACCTTGCGCTTCCGTGTGCGGTGGTTTTTATTCATGCTTCATCCAAGCACGGCAAGGGACGAGGGCCTGCAAATGAGGCCAGGCTGTGATGTGTGTCCTGTGGGGTGCAGGGGGTGAGGGGGTGTCCGTGCGGGGAGAGGTAGTACTGAAGCAGTCAATCCAATGGACACAAGGAGATTAGGGCAGAGGGGAGGAGGGTCACAAGGGTAGAAGGGGATTTTGGGTCCGAGCACAAAAGCAGGAGAGGAGGAGTCACAGTAGAAGGGAAAGGGAGATGAGGGAGGGGGGGTGTTATGAATCAGCTAGACTCCCTTTTGTTGTGCAAATGTTACTAGCGACTGTTACGGCCGAAGCGGCTCGTGATTGGTGGGCTGGTTTAAATTGTAAGGTGCATTTCAGGCCGATGGCTGTTGCAGCCAGACTTTGAACTGTCACTGAGGGAGGAGTGGGAGGGAAACCACGGCTGAGACACACAACAGGGGGAGGGCAGAGTAAAGTTTCTTAAAACAGTGATCTCAGGGGAAATTGGGTTGTCCAGTGAGGAGGTTTAAATATTTAAGTTGGCTGTATGACTTTTAATGTAACTTCATCTTTTACCTCAGGTCACAGATCATTATTTTATATTTGTGCAGGTAGGAATTTGTAGTCGATAATCAAATTTTGACTGGAAACATGGGCATCAATGTAGGGCATAATCACTTGCCATACTCTATAATTTACATCCCTCACCATTTGTCCAGATTTAATCTTGAAGTAGCTGTTTCATGATTCAAAGGAGCAAGAAGATCATTTAAACAATCTGATCTTTGTGGGAACTTCAAGTGAGGATTTGGGATCTTCATCATCTTTTAAATGCTACTAGGCAAAATGATGACTGTTAAAATGAAAGCAAAAATAATTACAATGTCAAACATAGTATGATTAACATTTCATCCAATTAAGGGAAAGAAAAATAAAGTATTGTCAGACTGGTATAGGGGAAATCAGGATTTCAGTTTAAAGCAGTTTAAGTAATTTTTCTTCAATTTTTATGTATTTTAATAAGTCTGATTTTTCTTTTTTGTTCATAATTTATATGGAAGGACTAAATGAATACGTAAACCGTTTTTTGGTCTCTTATGGAAAAGTAGTCCACTCCGTAATCCATTCCAGGCTTTTCTCAAATCCACTGGTCCAACACCAGTAGTAGTCATTTGAAAAGGCACTTTGCCTGATGCAGTGGTGGGTACTTGCCCACACCAGTGAAGTTGTTGGCACCTTTGCTCTCTGACACCAAATCACTGGGACTATCAGTGACTTGCAGTATATTAAGAACTATTTGTGCCTCATGCCATGGAAGGTTCAGTGTGTGAAGGACTACTGTTCTGGTGAAAGTGGGAAGATTTTGTGAGGAAGCTGACATCGTGGTTTCAAAATCTGAAACTGAAGGGACAGAAGTAAGTAAGCTTATGATGCTACATGAGATACACGAATAATGTACAGTAGTTAACCACGATTTATTCGGGAGAAAAACAACATACTAATATCTAATAAGGTAAAATTTAATTACCCAGAATGTTTCTTGGAATGTATCTATGTACTTTTTTGACTATGACAATCTGCACACAGTTAGCTGTCGCTTTAAATTTGCTGTTGGCAGGATACTGTATACAGTATCCAAGCAGATGTGCACATGTTAAAACTGTGCGAGTGGACACGCAGGCTCTGTAAAATAAATACAAAAGTCTTGTCAGTCCTTGTCTTTATTGTACCACTCCAGGTAAGCCACAGACAATCAATCTTAATCTTTACCACATCTAAGCACATCTTTTTTTAGTCTTGGATCATTCTGCCAGCCACAGATTGCCTGAGCTGATGTGATCACATATATTTTAGTCATGTCCTTTGGTTTGTTTGCTCCTAGAATCAAAAATGCATCTGTGTGATTGAAAAAGCATTTTCTGCTGTATGCGCTTCACTCCTAGCCAATGTGTTTTAACAACAGAGATTTGCAGCAGGGCAGCATAACAAAGGCCTTTATTACACTCAGCCGGTAGCCATCCCAAAGAGAAAGAGATGGGGCACTCCCCCATCCCAGAGCAGAGTCCTTGGGGATTTTTTGATTTGATTTGAGTGGGTTGTGTGTAGTTGGCCGGGTGTGAAAGACAAAGAGATTTAAAGAGACAGAGCTGGTGTGACATTCAATTGAAATGCACCCCAAAAACACCACAGTAATTCTCCATGCCTGCTTTTGCATGATAAACCTTACAGATAGCTGTCAACATGTAATACAAGGAGGGTCTTTGTCAGGCAGACTTGGTAAAGCTTATACGTAAAGTGATACAGGTATATGGGCCTCAAGTCCAAAATCACCCACTTTTAATATATAGTCTGCCCTTGTTAATTGAGTTTTTCTTTAAATGAGGCAGCTATTTGATTCCAATGCTCTCACAATAAACACTCACTGGTAAGCAGATGTAACACTTGGTCGCTACGCCATCACACACCCACATGCACTGTAGTGGCTGTGTGTGTGTGTGTGTGTGTGTGTGTGTGTGTGTGTGTGTGTGTGTGTGTGTGTGTGTGTGTGTGTGTGTGTGTGTGTGTGTGTGTGTGAAGGAATGCATCGGCTGTAAAGCGACTCCCTTGTTATTATGTGACTTGAAGTATTGAGAACAGTGTATCAGCTTGCTGGTATAGGTTTGTAGGAGTGGAAACATGACTCTTTGTGGGTGCTGTGATCCCTCCTGAATAATTGAAGTTTTTTGGTAGAAAGGAAGGCAGGAGGACAGAGGCTGAACAGTTTGGGATTCAATGAACCAAACTGTGAATGTATACATGTATGCGATTTTGAATTTGTAAGTAAAAGACAGAAATATAAAAGCAGAGAGTCACTTTCTGAAACAGCATTCAGTAAATGCACTTGCTCATATCAATTTACAAACATTGAAATGGGACACTGTCTCTGTATTGGACTCCCTTGGTCCAGTGTTCATCACTTGCTCCATACAACTTCTCTCACTCCAGCAGAAAATGACCAGTTCTCTCTTGTCAGTGAGGACATTGAGCAGAACATGCATGGCAGCTTGCTTCTAAAAACCTTGGAGTAAAAGTAAAGGATAGGAAGAGGAGGGAGAGTTGGGGGCGTCTCTGCTTGAAATAGATCTGAGGGTTTGACTTTTGACTTTAGCCACCCCTCAATTCCATGGTAAAGCAAGCGACTCCACCACACACACTCATACGTGCATACATGAAAGTTAAAATAAGATTGAGCACTTAAAGTTTTCAAAAAACATGCCATAAACGTGTCATTCTGGCCCTGAAGACAGAAAAATGGACAAATGTGCGACCATTGTTTGTGTACAGTATGTAACACTGAAGTACATAAATATAATCAGTAGCATCTTTTGGATTAAAATAATAATTTGAGGATGCACTAGAAAATGTTTTGACACTTTATCACTCTGTTCAGTCAACTTCTTAGACTTAAATATAGACACATTGCACACCAGTTTTGCAGATGACCTTCCTCTGTTTGCACTGTTTTCGTCTTTACAACTCCATAATGTTACTGTTGACATGCTCAGATAGCCCCACTGCCCATCCTGCCCCTCTGTAACCCATCGCTGACCCCTCAGTATAACCTTGCTGCCTCACAGCGGGCTCTGTCTCCTTATCAGGTCAAAGGCTCACTGAAACAGCACTGGCTGGACTATTTAAATGTTACAACTTAGGTGGTTTGACTAGCTGAAAAAAATACTTGATTAATATATTAGTTAATCATCAGAAAATTATTTAATTAATTCATTATTTAAAGAATTTTCCAAGCAAAATTGTCAGGAAAAGAACCAAAAAAAAAAAAAAAACGTGAGGATTTGCAATTTTCATTGGTTTTATATAATTATAAATTTTAAAAAATTGGGTTTTGAACTGTTGGTCAGACAAAACAAGCAATTTGGATGTTACTTTGGGCTCTGGGAAGTTGTGTTCCCCATTTTCTGCTTCTTTCAGATATTTCATAGACCAAACAATCAATCAGTTAATCAAGAAAACAGTCTGAAAATGAATCAATAATGAAATGGTTAGTTGCAGCCCTTGTGCATGATGACAATCTGTAGTGATGCACCAAACACTACAAATACATTTTACATGCCCTCTGTTAGTCTTTGATGAGAAAGGCAGTCTCGTCACCCCTTACCCCTAATGTGCAAACATACACACACCTAGAATACAAACACATGAAAGAGAAACTTTATTATATAGAAAGCATTTCCAAGTTTGCAACTATGTGTTTCAAAATGACATTATTTGTACATGAAGTAATGAACATGAATTAAAATACCTCGTATTTCCCATGTTGCGTATATACCTAGGCCTGTGCCTATACTTTTATATATAAGTGAGGCATTCTGTACCGTGAAACCATCTGTCTAGCCATCAGCATACCAAGGCTGTTTACTCTCTGCTCTGATAGCTGCTTAACAAGCAATTACCAGCTACTCATTGACTCTGTCGAACCGTGAGGTGGTTTACAGGCTCTGTGCCATTAGGATCCCAAGCCTTCCCAACTGATTTATAGTTAACGGAGACACTTAGAGAGGAACATAACACTGTTGTGTACTGTTACAGTTTTAAGGAAGGGATGCGGTTGTTGTTATGCGGTGTGATGTCACTGAAAGGAATTGAAACACTTGCGTGTGTACACGCACAGATACTCACACACATACAAACAGAGACATGAAATAACTGTTCAAGACGTCAGAAAAATTGCTGCTCACGGTAAGTGCTGTGGTCAGACTGAAACCAGCGAGACACATTATGCAGATTTTCTTTTTATTCTGAACTTGGGCTGATAATCGCCCAGCATTTATGGCAGCTGGTCACATCAAATAAAATAGAACAGCCATTGTATTTCTCATTATTCATTGCCAACTAGACTGCTCTTTGGCACGTGTCAGTATGGAGCGACAGATGCTGCTCTCTTTTGTGTCATCTCCATCAGTAATTATGCCGGCTTTAAAATTTTGTCTGGGATATCTGGTTAGTCAGACTATACTATACTGTGGCGCGTAGGTGACAATGTACATAACATGACTTTAACTCCTCTCTTTATTTTTAGCTTAGACAATTACTGTAGTTTATATTCCTATATTAATAAGACAATTACTGAAACATAGTTATCTTAAACACTCAACCGAAAAAAAGATGTACTGCACTGTACTGTCATTATTTCCACATTAGCCCACATTTCCTGAATTGGTAAGCATCTGTGTTGCATTGGTAATTATCATTCACACAATTGGCTCAAACCTCCTTAAAATAATAAGAACAACACAAAACCTACTATACTATAGCTACTATAGCAAAACGTGACTTATCCCTAGCTGAGCCAAATCCTTTAAACTCCTACTGGATACTTAAAAAGCCAAAATTTGGGACAAGAAACAGAAACAGTCAACCTAATCAGACAGGTTGTAAACAAGATGGTTATTAGATGATCTAAAACACTCTATTTAGGGGTAAAACCAAAAGTGAGAGCACTCGAAATATTGGTAATAATCCCTCATTGGTCAAATAAATTGTGTAATCAATTAGAATTTAACCAGGAGGTTAAAATATGACTACATATAAAAGTGTTAATAAAAATAAATTATAGGTGTATTATACTGGGATTCGTATGTTGTCACTGAAAATGGTACTTTCCCGCTAACTTATAAGACTGGACATCTCTTTTAAGTCATTATTTTTTTATTATCATACATTATTTAAATATTTATTAAATATTTGATGTTTACTATTTGATTATTTATATATCATATTTATATTTATTTTCCATTCTTTATTCTTTCAAAAACATCTGCGGTGCCAAAGGCCTGCATGCTGTCTGTTGTTTTTGGACTTTAAAGACACAGTACCCCCCCCCCATAGTCTGAGTGTGTGACATACACAGGGCAATTCAGTTAGATAAGAACAGGAATCTTCTGCATTAGCACTGCACGGGCATCTAAGAGCTGTACATGTATATGCATTGGTATACTGTCAGATGAAATACGTGTTGTACAAGCAGGGCGGACAGGGAAAGTGGAAATACTAAAATGCTGCATTCACATGCTTCGTATTGTCTTACTTCAGTTTGATTTAAATATCTACTGCGACAAAAACTCTTAACTTGGGGGCATCCTCGACCTACTTCCTGTTCAGGGCCCTCGATAGACTGGCTCATCAGGCACATTGGCAGTGAAACATTTATTTTTAAGCTGCTTTCTCTCCCAGCAGCCTGACAGGCAAGAACAGACTGTATTCCCCTGAGGTTTGGGCACTTCTATAGATGAGAAGGCTACTAGTGTTACTCGCAGTCAGAAGGGGAGCAGCAGAGTCATCTTACTGACCCGCGTGACGTGAACATGACACACACACAAAAAAATCACTCATGTATGACCCACACAAAGGTTTGAAGTGGTTTGGTTTATAAACCATATGGTTGCTTGTTTTTCATTAACCTGTTCTTATTATTAAAGGAATATTTTACTTGTTTAATTTGTTGTCTTACTTAGTTGGTTGACGAAGGCCAAGAAATTGTCCTGCACATAACACCCAATAACACCATGTGTGTTTTTTATACTTATGTTTCTGGAGAGATAACTATGGACTATATAGATACAGTGTTTTCGTTGAGCTTTTGATGTGGTTGTAGGTGAACTTTACTTCCTTATAACAGAGCCAGGCAAGCTGTTTGCCCTTGTTCCCAGTATGCCAGCTGCAGACTGTTTGGCTTCATATTTAATGGGCGGACATGAGGGTGGTATCGATCTTCTCACCTAGCTCTTATTTAAAAAAGTGAACAAGCGCTTTCCCCAAAATGTCAAAACTATTTGTTTAATTTGATAATATTAGGATAGTCATTTTGAGTATTAAACAGAGTATTAACTTAAATCCGTACAACACAATCAATAATTGCCAAGAGCCTTTTTTATGTCAAATTTTCATCGGCCATTTTTGTGTCAGTGTCAGAAAAATACTAATTCCTAGCAGAAATGTAAAACTGGTCGCTGCTCTGTGATCATATTATTTTGCTGCCTATCTCTGCACAGCATTTATAAAGTCTGCTGACTTGCACATGCTGGTGTCTTCTTGCTTGCCATGTGACTTCAGTGTTTATGGTAGAGCCATATAATTTCGCTGCATCACAACCTGACGTGCCTAAGCTGCTCAAACAATGTCCCCAGTCATCTACCTCTGCTCGGCTCCCATCTCTAATTTGGTCTCTGTTATGAAATCAAACAGTATTTTAGAAACATTATTCTATAATTAAGCAGTAAGCCACAAGGGGCCATAGTGCTCCATAGTGAGTTCAGAGCAGCTGAGAGGCCTTGCAGGCATAAGGTGAAGCAGAGTTTAATGGCTATGAAGAAAAGCCTCAGATAACTGCCTGTACATATGGCATTACAGTTTTCAACTAATCCATACTGCAAATGCTTTATTGTAAAGCAGAAATGATGACATAAAGTCAAAGTTATATTTGGCTCTCTACCAAAGCATCAGATTGCATTGATTATAGCGTGAGCTGAAATCTCTGCTCTTGCAGCCCATCTTCACTTTTACTACTTTTCTTTGTTGCTGTTTTTCTCAAGGCACTTTCAGCATAACGTTTTTCACAATGTCTTGTAATAATGAATATTTTGGCTTTCAAGTTTTTTGTTTCATTCTTGTTTTAGTTTTTGAAGGATATTTCATAGATTTTTTTTTATTTCTTGGCAAGTTAATTTCCTGCACCAGCACCAACTTAGAATCTTCGGAGTAAAGCTTAATATTTAATCAATGATAATAAAGCATTACTAATGTTAAAAAGTCTGTTCTTACATCATCCAGCGAAATAGATAGTTAACATCTCTTATCTAATCTAAAAAGGGATTTTTCACATTATAAAACACTACTAAATTGTACTAAAGTACATTTACACCACAGTTATCCATGTTGGCTGAGTTCTCCACCATGAACACACTGGTTCATCATGAGATGGGTGTCATATTAACAGAGCTAGAGAGCCTTTATCCATATGGCCTGTCATAAACACCATACACATCACAGGCTCCTGTGTGTTAAAGTGAGGTGGTGGCAGGGTCACAGGAAAGTACTTACACCTCAAAGATACTTGACCCACGAGCTCTACGTGCTCGACCAGACAGTCCACTCTCCTCAGGTCAGCCGGCACCGGACGCCAATAACTGCCCCTATACATCTCCTGTGTGTGTGTGTCTGTGTGTGTGTGTGTGTGTGTGTGTGTGTGTGTGTGTGTGTGTGAGAGAGTGAGAGCGAGAGAGGGAGAGAGAGAAAGAGAGAGAGACTGTGCGTTTGTAGTCAAAAGCAGTAAATCACAGGAAGATAGAAGAGCAACAGGTGGGGAAACACTAAGAAATGAAACTAGCAGTAGGAGAGGGAGGATTGAAAAGTGATCAGGAGGAAGTAGTGGAAAATTGGGAATCCGGGAATAATGGTGTGGAGAAACAGAAAAAAAGATAAATGAGAAACATATGTTGAGAAATAAATGAAATTCAAAGAGGACATAAAGGTCGACAAAGACAACAGGCCAGAGGGATGGGAACAGGCAGGATGACAGTTTAGTCAAGAGGAGGATCAGAGAATGTTTTAATGGTAGAGACTAAATGGCTCCAGGATGTCACTTTGATTTATTTAATTCAATTACATGTTGATTTTGATCATGGTAACAAAACAGTTTTTTTCTGAAAAATCCTAAGCACACACTAAAAAGTGAGGGCTGGTTCTGCTGCCACGACCAAAAAAATAGATTAAAACATGGAGTATGCAAAATAGAAAAAAAACAAAACTATGATTCTAAGTCATGTCTTGTATTGCAGGCCTACAATATGCAAAAAAATGCAGATGAACTTCTGGGACAGTATACTCTAAGTTTTTAATTGTAATTCCCTCTAGGTTTTTGCTTAAGTATCTCTTACAATGTGTCTTGCATAATTTATCTTCTTCGCATATTAATTAAAAATAAAGTTGTGTGTGAATGTAATAGTTAATCAGTCCTAAAATATTAATCTCTCTCCTAATTCTCTCTCCTAAATTTTCGCACCACATTTTCTTCAACTCCCGATGTAATTAAAGTTAGAATTGCAGAGATGGTCAGGCGTAGTTCTTCATTAGTAACACATTTAGGGCTTCCAGGTTTAATTAAATACTGCAAGAATATTCACAGTTGATGAAAATGAACATGAAATATTTACTCTGCAAAATCTCCAACTTTTTGCCCTTTCTCCTGTGGAGAAAGGAAGCAATTAATTTTTCCTTCACTTTTAAAATGCTGTGTCATTCCTCCTGTAAACCAGTTTTCTTCTGTTAAACTGCATGTTGTGCTGTTTGTCTTCGGATTCGTGAGTTGGACCATAGCACAAGACGCAACTTACCTTTTAGATTCATTCATTTCCTGCTAAATGCTTGAACGACAACATTCAGTTCTCTTCTCCTTCATAGGTCGCACAGTTGTTTGCTCCCCCCCCCCCTCCTCTCACCATGAGCTCCTGGGTGGTGAACAGGAAAGGAGAGCCACAATACCGCCGGCACTTCCTCACAGACAACAGCATCTTTCATGGTAAATATCAGACACACACACGCACACACACAACAGAATTATATAACAGACAGAATATTATACAGTGCAGTCTCATACAGATAACTGTATGTCATGTGAATGAACAGTAGAGGGAGACTCGTCTCCACTAATGTGCCTGAAATTCTCAGGCTTTTGATTGTAGACAGCACAACCTAGATACAGTTTTGTGACATCAGTGAAACCTTATAACTGTTTACTGTGGTAAACAAGACCCTCTGCGAACCATTGAATCATCGTGTGACATGAATGAATAACTGTCCATAGAGCTTCATTCAGACGGGATGTTGTGTTTTTATTAAGTGTAAATGCAAAACATCTCTGCACTAGCAGGCGGCATCACCTGACTTGCATTGCTATTTTTCTCTGCATACGTGTTAGTACTCATACAGTGGAGCCCAATATGTTGAAGAAAAAAAAAAGAAAATCCACACAACCTCTTTCCTTTTTCTAGGATATTTCCATTATCCAGCATGTACAAGAGAATGTGTGTGTTCCTCTTCTGCTTGTCTGCATGCATCAACTTGAGTGGCCTGACACATAATGTATCTGCATACCTGTTTATACCTGTATCCTGTATCAGATACTATTAAATAAACCGCAGGAAATAACGCATTTTCTCCTTTTCATTCTCCTTAAAGCTGAATCCAAATGCGCGGTAGCATCAGTTTTGATCTTGACGTATGAATTTCGAGGCGGTGA
The DNA here is from genome assembly GCF_016859285.1 of Xiphias gladius. Taxonomy (NCBI): domain Eukaryota; kingdom Metazoa; phylum Chordata; class Actinopteri; order Istiophoriformes; family Xiphiidae; genus Xiphias; species Xiphias gladius. The sequence goes on along the minus strand of NC_053406.1, from coordinate 18,508,185 downwards.
GGCTGCACACTGCCACCAGACAAATCCACGACTAATCTTTGATGCATCGGTCTGCCTCTGTGGCTGTCACACCTACAGCAGACAGACGACTTAAAGCCTCACCTTGACAAACTACAGCCAGAGTCCATATCCCACACCCGCAGACCATGTGCTACATACTGTACGAGTGTGTGTGTACTATCTGCATGTCAGCAAAGTAGTAATGTAGAATAGTAGAAATCAGGCTTGACTGCTTCAGCACTCTTCTGTGGATGATGGACTGACCTGATTTCATGCAGAAAGTAAACATGAGTGTCGGTTTCCTCTTCTGTCATGGTTAGAAATAAGGATATTATTACGTTTACCAATTTTTTCCATTTGTAAATATACTTTTTCAAGCCAAAGTTGACTTTTCTCCCAGAATCTGTGGCCAATTAACGTTGTTAAAACGAAAATGAATACCCTACTGAGCATGTAATGAGGATATGAGAATCCCATAAAAATGAGCTTGCACCACCCTTCCACCCCTTCTAATCCATTTCTAACAGGATAACATATTCTGATACTAATCTAATAGCCTACAGTTATTATGCTCAAGCTGCTACGAAGTTTTTTCAGAAGGATAAAGGGAAGATAATCAGTTGTCTGGGAGTAAACTATCTGTTGTTTCTTCACCGAACTTCGGATCCTGTTGATCTCTGTCTGTGTTTATTCCTTCGTGTCCCTGACAGTTTGCCCTTTTCTTGTAATTCAGAACCATTTCAAAAACATATGCTCTTCTGTTCTGTCCTCAGTTATTTTCCACATGACTTTGCTTCACTCTGCCTCTTTCCCTTCCTCTCAGCTGTTACCAGTCTTTTGTGAATCACAGAATAGTTTATGGTTTTTATGTTGGCAGGGTACAGACGGGTGACAAATGAAAGGAAAAACCAACATTAAGTGTCTTTGTAAGGTGTCGCGCCACCGCGAGCTGCCAGAACAGCTTTAAAGCACCGTGGCATGGATTCTAAAAGCCTCTGGAGCTTTACTGGAGGAATGAACACCATTCTTCATTTGGTGGTTTGATGGTGGTGGTGGAGAGCGCTGTCTTGCACGTCGGTCCAAAACCTCACACGTGTTCAACTGGGTTGAGATCTGGTGACTGCAGAGAGACTGTCGACAATCTCTGCGTATCTGTCGACGGACTATTCTTGCCGACACAGTCTGATCACGTCCTGCATTGACACTCTCAGTGACACGAGGAAGAGTTGCTCGTCTATTTTTCATTACATATCGCAGTAGTTATTACTATACTAATTATTTACTGATATCTTTCCCATAGATCTAAAGGCAGATGTCACTTTGGTCACTGCTCCTATTGAAACACTAGCCAGCTGAGCAGTGGTTGTAACTGAAGCTCCTGCCATCTGTGGCTCAACAATGAACCCTCTTTCAAAGTCACTTAGATCTTTACAGAATACAAACCAGAGACAACTGGACGTGCTCAGCATTTTTATCCAGGCCACAGAGCATGATGGGATGTTAACTCCTTAATTCTACCATGGAGTGCACCTGTGTGGAAGCATCTGCATTCGTTATGTTGCTCCGCGCACTTATTGAGGCTTTTCCTTTAATTTGTCACCGTCTCTATATAAATCAGTGCGAGACAGAGCTCTGAGGTGAGGGTAGAAACTGTCTGTGATCAGGCAGGGGTGGATGAAGATAGATTTACACTTAAAGTGAGCAATCACTGGAAACCTCAGGTACCCGCTAATACGCCTGCGCTGGGAATAAACACACACACACACACACACACACACACACACACACACACACACACACACACACACACACACACACACACACACACACACAAACACACACACACACACACACACACACACACACACACACACACACACACACACACACACACTGAGGGTGACACTGGCATTCAGACAAGTCTCTCTGTTCCTCCAGACAGCACTTATCGATTTGGTAACCTCTGCCTCTAGGTCTCAGAGCTTGAACACAACTGTGTGTGTCATTGTTTGTATGTGTGTGAGTGTGTGTGTGTGTGTGTGTGTGTGTGTTTGCTCATTCACTCAATAATTGTCTACTGCAATCCTAAATAAATGGCCTTAATGTGGACCACTGAAAAAGACTAATCTGGGCGGCAGATTGACCAAACTTTCATCAGGGAAATGACTCGACAAGGATGAAACACCTGAGGCTGGTCACAAACACAATTAAAAAGCTAAAAAAAAGAAAAAGAAAAACTATTTATTAATATTTACACAGAACTCTCTGTTTCTCGCTCTCTCTCTCTCTCTGTGCACTGCAGAGCATCCCCCATATTTCATGAAGCCTGTCCCCTGCTGTGTCTCTAAGGAAGAACTGATACATAAACTGAGGGAGACAGAGACCGTAAAGTGGGTCATAGCAGGCACCCCTGCGCAATGGTCCCCTTTTTCTCCTAAGGATACACTCCGAGGAATAGCTGACCACAGAAGTAAACGAACAGACGGATGTGGCAGGGGTGCCGTTTGGTGGAGAATTCAAACTGACCAGACTGTCGGGCAAAGCTGATGAAATATCCAAATGGCCAACTCCGCCGGTTAAGCCACGGCTCTGTGCGCTATCGTTCGCCCTCACTCATTCCGCGCCAGTCTTAAGCTCTTGCTTATTAACAACCACCCTCCGTTGGTCCATGGAGCGTGTGAGAAATCGGCTTATCGCTCTGCCTCCGTGTTGCGCCCGGTGAGAGGAGAGGATGTGCGCGCAGGGGCTGTGGATGTGAGAGGTTTGAATGGTTTTGTGAGTTAACTCTTCAGACCGCACGGGGTAGCAGGTGCCGAGGAACAGTTGGTCTCTGGGCTCGTTTTTGGACCAAAAAAAAAAAAAAAAAAGTGACACTTGAGCATCATGGCGCGCTTCATGTGAACGTCCAATCATCATGGAGAAATGGACGAGTCGGGCATGCTTTGATGGCATTTCAAGCCGGTACAACTAGGAAATAAAAATGATGTCGATTGCGCATGGAGGGACCTTGTAAGTTCAACAGCTCCAGTCCTAAATGGCCGAACTTGAAGTTTGCAGAAATCTCAGTCTGGAGAAAGGTAAGCGATCATTTTCCAGCTTCTGGTCGTTGGGTTATTTCATCTTTGTCTGTCGCCTGGAGAGGACTACTCAGTGTGGTGCACGCATTCCCTCGAGTGCCTACTAGCCTACATTGCGAGGAGGCTGGAGCCCATGCGTAATTTCTCCATTGCGCTTGTTGTTGTGGAGAAATGTCATCACCCACGCTGCTACAAACACTTGAGAAAGGAATCTTAATTGAGGGTTACCAATTTGCATTAGGAATTCACTGTGCAATAACTAATGTTTATCGATATTATAGGTACAAAACGTCAGAGTTAATTACATAACATCACTGAGTGGATTTATTTTTTTTCTGAATTTATAAACTGATGACACAATTTTTCAGTGTATATGAGGGCTCTTGATGAAAAGAGCAGTGGAGCAGCGGGAGACTGTCCCTGGTGCGGATCATTTCCCTTTGTGCTTGTCACCAGGGGGCAGAAAAGCCTCTTAATTTGTGGATTTGACACGAATTGATCTGCCCTCAGCATATAGCACGTAGGTGTGGATGTACCACGTCCTCTCCATTCCTGCATCTTCTGCACTGTTCACAGAAACCCAGCCATCCCCGAGACGTTCACAGGTTTTGTCACTGCAAACGCCTCGTTGAGAAGATGCACGAGAGACTGACAGACCACATAGCATTACCACAGGCCACAGTTCAGTAACAGAGGTGGAATGGTTTGTGATTGACATCAGCAGAAATAGGAGACCCTGGAAACCCAGGCAGGGCATGTTGAAAACCACGCAACGTGACAGAGCTTTGGCTTGATCTTTGATGACAAAACTGAATCCCCAGCAGTCCCTGGGCTATTAGTGTGACCCTTTTGCTCTCTGCCGTATGCTGTCAAAATATGGTGCATCCCAGGCACTTAAAAAAACCGGATTTGTCAAGCTTTCAGTCTTCATCCCTGGGCTTGTGTGTTTCTTTCTCTATGAGAGCACTGGGGTGTGAGGAGGCGGGCCCCTGCAAGCCTCAGTGGACAAGAGGGCTACCTCTTTATCCATTTTGTCAACACTTGTGCGAAGATGAGTTGCATGGCACCGTCAGCCCTTGCTGAGAGAGAAAGAGAGAGGAAAATCATGGAGAGAGTAAGGTTTGGAGGAGCATGCATGGCTGCTGATCTACCCCACATGGAGGAAATGGCTTTTCCATGTAAAATGTGTTTTTCCTGATGTGTCTCGCCTGTACTGATGATGATGAATCTCAGCACGTTCCCTCTCTCCTCCCCCCCGTCTGTCTCTGCTTCTTCCTTTCTGTTGCTCCAGGGTAGAGAAACAGCTAACAGACACCAGGGGTGGGAAAGGGCTCTCATCCTTTCAGCTCCTCTCCTCTTTTTTTTTATACCATTTCTTCTTGGTATCAAACCTTAACAAACTTATTGGTACCGGCTGAAATGCGTCTGTTTCGCCAAGTATTGAAAACTCAAGTGTCAGAAGCTGGTATTTAATATCTGATAAGGTGGTTTCTGATTTTAATAAATTTTAAATTTTAGACTATTGTAGTTTGGCAAATTTCTCAAATTCAGGTATTGTTTTGGTACCGAAACACAGGTATTATCTAGGGCTGTAGTCAACCAAATAAAATCTTGGTCAACTGAAATCGTGCCAACTCTTCAACCAATCAATTGGAAAAAAAAAGAAAATCTGCACGTTATCTAGATTAACTAAATCGGCAACAGTGCACTGACTGCACTCTAGCTAGTAGCCTTATTAGCCTAAATGAATTAGAGACATAAAAAAGCAAGTATTTGCAGCATATTAAATAATTTTAACCTAATTATTTTATAGTGAGGTGATAATAACAGACTTAGAACCGACCAGTGCGCACCTGCCCATGTTCATATGTTTTCCAAAAATAGAACTATATCAACTGGTGATCCCAGCACAAGAACTATGGAGAAATACACACTCAGCTCCGCAAGCGTTAAACATGGAAGTTGACGGAGAATCCTAACGCAGACAAGTTAGCCTGCCTATTTAGGATGATATGCCAAATTGGTTGTTGAGCTGTGGTATGCAAACTGCTTTTTGCAAAGTTTACCCTCGACTTTTTGGACATCTGTTTTAACAACATGCAGCCACACCGAGGACCTCTTTCACATGGTTACAATTAGTCTGGAGCCGACCGCGAGTAAACGTCTGACTGGTCTGACAAGAGCATATCAACCAACCAATCAACCAGTCGACCAGGAGACTACAGCCCTAGTACTGTCGAAAAATTTCAAACAATACAAAGCCCAACTTCTCCTTTCCTTTTAACTGTTGTATCGAGTTTAGGAAAAATCTGTGTCATATCTATTATTGTTCTGCCTTTCCACTTGCTCCTGAAGACGAATTACTGTATATGCCTGCATGTTGACTTAGCTGCAAGTACATCACATTTGTTCTTGAATTAAGCATGTAGGATGAGAGTTTAAAACATCAGCCTCTAAAACCCACTGGGGTTCTTTAGGCTATCATGGTTAGAGAGCTGCAGCTGGGCAGTTTGCAAGTGCATTAAGAGTGTATACCTGTAGCTAAGTGCGAATCAGAGAGCAAATTACCCATAACTACTGGCTTTTATTTAATTTCCGTCCACCCCATCAGCAGTTAATAAGATACCCAGAAGCTCGGTCCACTTAGTTACGCAGCCAACACTTTTAGGCCTGTCCTGTGTCCTGAAATGAATCACCAGGCAGGCAGGAAGGCAGGCAGGCAGGCAGGTACGGCTTCTCTCTACCATTTCTTTTGAAGCAGCTGAGATGAGACAGTTTGCACGGCATTCTTGCTCTGCTGCCAAAGACACTGTAGCTCAATCTACTCACAGTCATCCAGCCTGGCTTTGGGAGGAAGAGAGAAGAAGCTTGAACATTGCAGAAACAGTCAGCATCAATAAATATTGAATGTGCACATGAAACCCACACACACACATGCTTACACGCACGTACACAGAGGCTTCAGTTCCCTCCTTTGATGTTAGTGCTGAACTCCTTTACTCGAGGAGCCCCCTGTAGCATCTTCGGTGAATGCATTATCATGCTGCAGTTGTCATGTGTTTATTTTCATTCCAGTGCTGCTTTACACTCTGCATGCCTGGGGGACCTGGGAGCCCATTTGTAGCACTGGCGACTTGAGCGCTGCCATGAGCACACTTAATTAGGCAAAGGAGTGACTGTAAAATAAGGGTGTGTGTTTTTCTCTCTTTTTGCTCATCATTGCCCAGTTTTTCCAAACCTTTTATGTAGCTAATAAGACGGTATACCAAGAAATATTTCTGTCTTCTTCCGCACAGGTTTTGGGTTATTAGTTTGCTTTAAAAGGTATTTATACAATATTTGGATTCATCCCCCTTGGTGCCAATAGTTTAGACTGTTGTAGAAGGTGAAGCTTTGAAGTTTTAATAGTGAGAAACACTGAAGAAAGGAAAACCCTGAAGACCAATTTTTTAACTGTCCTGACCGGAAAAATGACAGCATTGGTTGTTTTTTCAAACACATAAAATTTAGAGGTGGAAATCAAAAATCACTTTGCTGATTTTAATCAGTTTGTTCAGTTCAGTTCAAAGATTTGTATTTTATTTCCCTAAACTAAGTGGTAAGTGAATGCATCACTGTTAAAAGGCACATCAGTAAGTACTTTTGTAACCGGACACATCACAGTTCACGCTGCACGATGTTCAGCACTGATTCAGTCCAGTAGTATGTTCAGTTTTTTGCTAGTCCAAGCTGTTACGTTTTGTTCAGCACAGAACTAGTCTTTGCATATATTGCACATAAGTTTGATGTCTTAGCAGCCTATTATTTATGACAGAGCTGCCAGATGATGGTTGTTTCTATGGCTTTACTTTGAATATGCTTTTAATGAAGAATTAATGTACTGTAAATCAAAACTGACCTGAAAACGGCTCACGCTCAGTCGCCAGCGAGGTGCTCCACTGCCAAAAGCTGCTGATTCACTGATCAGTTCACTTTGAAAATTCTTATGAGTGCTCATCACCTCTAGTAAAATGACCTATTTTTAAATTTTCCTTAAAAGTGACCTCTTATTGCAAATATTAAATATTGTCCGTCAGAAGTAGGCAGAAGTAGCGTGATGCTGTGTCACATTTACATGTCTTTACGCGGAGGTTGGGTGATCAGTTAGGACTTAAGAATAAAAAATCATAGTTGTTGGGTCATTTTCTTATTGTTTACGAGGAGATGCCACTGTCAGTCAATTCAGTTCAAACCTCAACCACACACTCTTGAGGTAGATTAACTGAACTTTTGAGTGTTAAAATGTTTGTTAGATAATAACAAATCATTGAATAAAACTGAGGATATTTCCTTAAATTTTTAACTGTAATTGTTGCTTATTTAGTCACGAATATTTAAAGTTGTAAAGAAATATTAAAGATTTGAAACTTTAATGTTAATGTGCTTTAATGTTATCCATTTTTTGAATAGAAATTTAGGGCAGAAACAAACAAAGGATCGGTGTACCTAATAAGAGTTTGATATTTTGGGAAATACACTTATTAACTTTGTTGCTAAAAGGTAAATGAGAAGATCGATACCAGGCTCATGTCTGTACTTTAAATATGAAGCTACTGTACAGCTAGCAGACGGCTAGCTTAGCTTAGCATAAAGACTGGAAACAGGGGGAAATAGCTAGCCAGGCTCTGTCCAGCGGTAACAAAATCCGTCTACCAGCACCTCTAAAGCTTTGTCAGTTAAACAGTGAGCTTGACACAGTTTTTGGTCAAGATAGGAGATAATTTGGATGTATGATCTCTCTGTTATGTTTTTTCAAACAGGACATTAGCAGGTGTGCTCCTTTGTGTGTGCAGTCCGCATGCTATCTCTGCATTCATGCAGGTTTCCTCTGTGTTTCCTTCCAATGACACACATCAGGTTGATTAGAGACTCAAGCTGACCCACAGGTATCAATGTGAATGACTGAATGAATGTGTGCCACTGTCTATCTGTGTTAGTCCTGACTGACAACTTATTCAGGCTGTTTACCCGCTTGCATGCTGGAAAGGGCCCCCGGCCTCAGTGAGAAATGAATCAGTTAAATGTCATTTTATCATTTGTTCACTGTGTATAATTGTTATGCTTGAGTAAATATGACCTCCCAGTAGTCACTTTGTTGGCATCACACTGGTGGAGCAGGTGAAGGATTTTTGATTTTGCCAAGGCTCAAGCTCAGTACTGTCACAAATGTGCTGGCGGCATTTGTCCCACCAGGTTGCAGGCTGATATCCCCACATATTTATCCAGAAGTTATCATTGGTCACAGAGCTGTGCGCCTGACTAATTTAATTTCATAAGCTGTTGAGTGTCCCGAGAGGAACAGTGAAACAGCGTGGAGATTTGATGACATAACCACAAATTCAGGAATATATGTAAGAGGAAGATATGATAGGATTACATGGGGTATAATTTGGGGTTTATCATTGTTGATTTACTAGACTGCAGTGATATTAACAAATATGATGTGTGTTTTTCGTGTTTTTCCTGGATATGCAGTTTGATTGTTTTTTCCAATATATAACCAGATTATTCATAGATTTCAAATATAATGGTGTTAAAGAGAAGACCTGCACAGGTTGTACAATGAACATCCCCAGAAATATAGCCCCAAAAGGCCCAAGAAACCGCGTCTTGCTCCCCCTTATGACATCAGACTCGTTGCTCTGTCTTTGACTACGGATCTTCTGCTATAACTTTTGACTAGAGATTTGAATGATATCATTCAGATATGATGATATCCGAATGATATTCAGATATTATATCTGATATAATCAGATATGATATCTGAATGATATTACAAGAAAATATATTATAAATAGACACACTCAAGCCTCCCTGGATCATCCATTCATCTACATCGTGGGTTTTTCCATCAAAGTGAAATCATAGTCTCCTTTTGTGTTGCCCCTAAAAAGTGGGGTCTTTCTGATTGGGTGATCAAACACATGAAAATGTCAGTACACAAAGCTGAACATGGGCGAAGAGGACTTCACTCTGAAGGGCTAAGCCCGTATGAAATAGCAGAGCATTTAGTACAAGATGGACAGATGTGCTGTTGGTAACTCTTCCTGTGGCGCTCACACCCAGACACACACGCCCCACATGTCAACCCATTAAGTCTTACTTTTGGTAGTGCTTTATCACGAGTGTTATATCATCGTTCTTATCCCTGTATCCCACTGGTTGACCCTAATAAACCCAGCTGATATGCAGGGACACAAATCTGCTGCACTCTCCTCCCCTGCTCTTCATAATCACTCCATCAACTACACAACAAACTATACTGTAGCCGTTGAACGCTGAATCTAAATGTGCGTGTTGGGGTAGCATGTTGGCAGCCAAACCGAAAACAGCCGCACGTGTTCTGAGAGACCTGCGAATGTCAGAGAGAGGTGGATGGGAAGAGCAGGAGCTGGGAGTGGAGAACAGATGACCAGGAGAGAGGTGGAAACGTGTGTGTTTTCAGAGAGAGAAGACTGTCAGATGAAGGTGCTGCCACAGATCAGAGCACAGTACAGAGGAGGTTTTGAGGGCTGGCTTGTTGTTTGGAGCGTTGAAGCTTACAGTCTGAAGCCAGTCTGGAGTGTCCGTCTGATGTGAGGAAAACCAAGTGATTTTTCAGAGCTTTTAGTTACAGGTGGAGCTGATTGTGTTGCATACTGGGACTGAGCTGAGGTGGACTCCTACTGGCACCTTATTTTCTGCAGAGAAAATGGAGGAAATTTGTTCCTCGCTTTTTGGTCCAGGTGCTTTATCTGCTCATAAAGTACAATCCACCTTTATTTGTGGTCCTGCTGAAAAATCCGCTGTTTTAACTGTAGCGACTCTGCTGGCACGTAATGTCTACCATATTGGTGGCACTGTGGCTGTACCACAAAAATGCAGGCTTAAGCAAACTGGTAAGTTAATGTCGTGTGTGTGTAGAGTGTGTGAGTCTAGACACTATAACTCAATGTGCCTTACAGAGGGAAACCATTAAAACTAAAAAAATATAGGTGAGAGTCTTTTATCTGGTGCATTTTCCACCTTTGACCCTAAAATTGACGTATTTCGTGTAAAACATCTTGTCTACATTTTCCTTTGTTAATGTGCAGGTTGTCTTTCCATGATAAAATGTTTGTATGTGGACAAACATATTGCATATTGAACATATTGCTTGCTGGTGCTATTATTAGCACAGGAAAAGAGCAGGAGCTCATGTTTATGTATCAGAATATCCCCAGGCTGATAGAATTTCTCACTTTCTGCTGCCATAACTTTGAACCTGCAGAAAGCTTGTCTTAATGAGCTGTTGCTCATTACATGCAAGAGAAGATTTGTCTGGTTTGTGTGTTGATTTCTGTGTATTTTTTCCACTCGTCATAGCAATAATTATGTGTAAATGTCATTCATTTTGTCCTGTGGACAGTCAGTGAACCGAAACTGAATCACATCTTGATTAAACTTCAGCACACGAAACAAACGCACAGGTCATGAGGGCTAACAGGTGAAACAGAGCGTTAAGTGAAAAATTACTACGCCACGCCCCCATTCAGTTTTATTTTGGTTTGATTGCTGTGCTTGTTGTGTTTCATCAACAGTCAAACTGGCTGGGATAGTTCGTGTGGTGGTGCCTCATGTCACATGAATAGTGCATGAGGGATCAGGCAGATTTTGCTGAATATAAATTTATGTAGTGATGAATTAATTAAGATAAGTCTTTCGAATGTGGTCCATTCCACTCATGCAGAGCCGTTCACGAACTGAAATATTAGCCCTAACTTATCATATACTCATAGAAATTAGGCTAAAGGGATGGCTGACAGAAATCGCATGTCATATTGAGATTAAAAGTGACAGTTAAAATTGAAAGTGATGAATTAAAGCTAACAATGATAATGTGATGCCAGGTGCTCTGTGCTACATATTTGCTGTCCCGGCCTGATCTTTATTGTATGGATCTAAGTGAGGATGGGCTTTGTTCATCAGGTTATCACAAAGGCGTTTTTTTTTTATCACCTACCCCATTAAAATATGTTTGAAATGCCTGGGCCCCTGTGGCAAAACAAAGCTTTGATCTCCTCTCTCTGCTCGGCACCGACAGAGATGATGCGTTTTTACAAGAGCACACATGCATGCACATAAGCACAAATGTGCCCCAGTAAATGCACACACAAAGACTCTGTTTTGCTCAAAATAAATAGGATCCAAAAAGTATGAGTCAGATGTAGAAAAAAGATGCTTTACATATTTTTTTAATGCTCATAGCTAGCTGAAAATCACATTATTTTACACTTGGGTGTGCTTGTCTCATATGGCTGTCTTTGCAAGGAGAAATCACAGGTGAACGGGTGCTGTTTCCACAAACAGCAAAGCTTGAAGATTGGGCACCTGGGGATAAGAAGACACTATTTTTTCAGATATGTACTGCAACATAGATAGTGTAATAAAACATTCAAACTAAACTGTAAATTTAAATCATCCTTCTCAGATGGCCTGACCATTAATGCTTGAGGGAAAATGGGACAAGTGATGAGTGGAAGGATGCGAAGGGCACTGATGATTTGCTTCAACCACCACTGGTCTTTTGAGACACTTACATTAGTTTTCATCTCTGATTACAAGGCAGCACGCCTCTACTGGGCAGATATTAACCCTGCGACCCCTTTACTGGGGTCTTCTGCTTCGCAATGTTGGGTTTGACCAGGTTTGAGCACTGACTCTTAATGGTCCTTATCATGCTGATGGAGAATAAAGTGCCTGGGGAATGCCTGCATAAATGTTTCGACACTAAGAAAGAGACGAACAGACTTTTGTATTCCCTTTTCCTCTTTTGAAATATGGCTGACTGTCTTTCAGAAAAATGCTTTGGCATATTTATACTCCAAGGGACTTGTGGGAGAATGGGCATGCACTCTCTAGTGATGGCGAACGGCATTTATTCACTTTGGGCCTGATTTATGATGTTACATATCTGAGCACTGGAGAAGTCTTGTTGGAAGCTTGTCTAGTCTGAGTCAGGGATTTTGTAGCCTGAAACAGTGTGAGATCAAAGACCCAGAAGAACAAGCCTGTTCAGTGGAGCAGAGACTGTGGATATGATCAATACTACAGTAAACCCACATTTGACAGTGAAGTTGAGCTGTGAGTTTCAGAAATGGTTATCTGAGATAAATAATGTAACATGGCCTATTTTCTTGTTTCTGAATAATTATTTTTCCAGAGTCTCTCTGTGTCTTCGGTGTCTCCTTTTTTTCTGCTCTGAAGAGTTCTCACAACACTATAAAGTACTGGCTCATACATTATGAGCAGATATGAGTTAGTATTAATTCGTACAATGTGCTAAACAATCAAATACATTCAAATAACATATAGCATATGCATATATTATTAAGAATATATAATATATGTATCTTGTATGTAAGGGGTGTAATGAAGCCTTGACCTTAAGATCCCGTATATTATTTTCTGTGGTGTATTAGATATTACACTGGTGGGAAACTGTAGTGCTTTTTTTGTTGTTGCTGTGATTTACAGTAATTATAAAAATAATGTTACAATTAACCATTTTTTACTGATCCACTGTCATCCGCAAGAACCAGAGAAAACACCTTTGTTTATTGTCTAATACCATCAAAAGTGCATCAGACTGCTTTGAAAATTGTGACCTTCTTCCCAGGGTGCTGCTATTGTGTCATGTTATTGCATGGAGTTTTAAAGCTCCACTAATCAATATTTCTGATATTGACAATGGATCCGATTTTTTAAAACTCATTGTTTTGGTTTCATGGCCGTTCATGGCAGTTAAACAACCAGATATTTCCCTCAGATGTTTATGGAGACCAAAAAAAAAAAAAAAAAAAAAAAAAAGAATAATGGACTTACATTCATCAGGTGGACAGACACATGACTCCAAATGATTGCTAATGTTGCTCCCTGTCTGCTGGATGTCTCAATACAAAAAATAAATGAATACTGCCTCTAACCATTATACTAATACCATTTGCTAAAGTGTGGTTCAGAATAAACAAAGACCCGAGTTAATTTTTAGTTAAAACTGCTTTTTTTTATTTGCACACAGTTCCTCTATGAATCTCTCGTCATGTCAGATGTTCACATCTGTAATCCCTTGTACTTTACATAAATTCAAGCACAGAAGCTGTGGTATCTTCTAAAAGGTCACCTTTGCAGTCCATTATACTTGGATAAAAACTAATCTTACCAGATGTATTTATATTGCTCACTGTTCAGAATATACCCATCCCCCATTCCCGAGTTGCTGGAAAGAGCAAGAAATAGCAGTTAACTGGAGCCCAGTTAGTTGTATTTGCACAACCTGATGTGTCTCAGGATGCCCAAGTGGAGACTTGTCTTGGTAAGCCAATAGTGAAGTCTGCTAGCGGGAATCAGAACCCAAGTTCAGTGCTTTATTGACATAGCTGCTTGTGTCTCTCCCCACATACTCCACTCTGCTATCAGTGTAGCAGGTTGTGTAACCATTAGTGCATTCATGATTTGTCATGCACCTTGGGAGATAATATACAGGGCTCGGATTCATGTGGTTATGCTCCTGTGTGTGTTTGTGTGTGTGTTGGTTTGTGTGTAATACAGTCCCTGGAGTGAGCATCTACAACTTGAGAAACGGAATTTGCGTCACTGCTAAGCCTGTTTCAGGTCAGAGAGAATAGTAGAGAATAGTACTCTATTCAGCATGTGTTCTGTTAAGTATCTGTAATTATGTGTTTTGCATTATGTGTTTTGAATGCATGAGATATTTGTCTTTAGTTGTCTTTGAAGAAGATCACCCATGTCATCTCAGAATATGCATTTTTATATTTTATGGTGCAAACATGCGTGTGTGTGTGTCTGCTTATGTGTGTCCTTATAAGGACCGAAAAATTACAAATGTTCTACAGCTTTAGAACATTTTGTATTTTGTCATTTTTCCAGGGGGCTAGTCGACTGTTACAGTTTGTAGTTTTAAACAATGAAGACTTTGAGTCATTACGTTCTCCCGCCAGATTTTCCCTTCTTGTTTTCTAACACGGTTTTCAGTGTGGCCGGATGGCCAACGCTAGGAAGAGTCCCGGAGGTTCCAAACTTCCATTTAATAGTTTTTGCTATGCTCCTAGGAATACTCAAAGCTTTAGAGATGGTGTTATACCTTTGCCCTCATCTATGCCTCACCATAGTTTTATCGTTGAGGTCTACAGAGAGTCCCTTGGATTTCATGACTTGGTTTTAGTTTTTGTCCTGACATGCGGTGTGAATTCCATGTCATGTCAACGTGAATTGCATATCAGGAATGTCAAAACTATGTCCAATCCATTCAGTTTGACCCAGGTGGACTCGACTGTATACAGGTTATATAGAAGATCATCTCTGGTAGTCATGTCTACATAGGATAAACAGAAGAATTGGGAACAAACAAGCAGTGTATGGAGTACTTTTCTTTTTTCAGTCGAGATTACTATAATTTAGCACCAAGAATTAAAGGGTTGTGCAAGTGTCTCTTAGAGGTTTCCCCGTACGAGGAGAGTCTTTCCTTCGGCCTGGAGGACTTGGCTCCAGCCCCTGTGTTGACAAGCATTCGACCAACTGAAGGGCCCTTAAAAAAGTCCCCGAACTCTTAGCAGCTCCAGAGAGGAGGCTGTAAGACTGACAGCTCTCCTAAGACACTCTTTGCTGTCACTTTAGTATACAGTATATTGAATCTTGTAGTGCATCCTATCCGTTGTGGCTGGCAAAAATTTTATTAGAGAATTGATGGATAACAATGGCTTTTTCCAGGCTTAATCTCATCTCTTTAAAATGAATGAAGTGAATACGTATCCCTAATATTTTTTACAGTGTTATCAGGCAGTTTACTCTTCAACTATGTGTCTTTCTGTTCTCTCACTGGAGTCAGAAGTTAATATTAAACTAAAATGATGTTCAAGAGAGGGGGAAGTGTGTCTTGTGAAGAGAGTTAGACTTCTATCTCTTTGTGCATGTAAAAGAAATGTGGCGTGGGAGAGTAAAATATTGTTGTGTTTGTGTGTTGCCAGACACCTAAATACTTTATTTGATAACATTTTTGTTTTTTAAGCTCTTTATTTACTGTTAAGTCAAATTATGGGCTGTATGTGCACAGCATACTGATGGATGTAAACATAGACATTATTGCCTGCATACATGAAAGCACATGCTACATTGCACACATACGCACAGCCAAACACATACAGACAAACACACACACACAGGCATGCATAGACACACTCCACTAATGAGGATGGAAATCTTGCTGCCTCTCTGCTGTCATCCCCATCTGTATCCCTACCACCAGCTGTCACGAAAACGTAAAAACTTTGAAGTTTTGTCTTTTATCCTTTTCTGATGCTGGACAGTGGCAGGCAGTCAAGCAATCAAACACAAAGTCACTTCTCAACATCATTTCAGTCCCTCTGTTCTTCTCTCTTCAGAATGCACAACCATTATTTTCCCTCTCCACCCAGTCTCCTGTTCATTTCAAGTGGGTTAAATTTAACCTTTACCTATAGATGACTGCCAGAAAATTGAATTTCCTTTTCCGAGTATAGGAAACGTACATACATATTGCATACTGAAGCGCGACAATGCATTGAAGTGGCGGACAGTACTGTCATCAGCTTGTACTCAGTGTGAAAATGTTAAGCGTGCAATCAGCATGTGGGTGCGTCGGTGTTGAAGCTGATGGGGCAGAGACATTTATAAATGCTGCAGTATTTAAAACAACCACAATGCAGAATGCAGTAGCAGCTGGTACCAACACCTTGCTACCCTACATTCGGTTCAGCCTGTTTAAAGTGGGAATTCACCAAAATTTAAAAAATGTTTTGCTTCTGGTGGTATCTTGCAGTTTGTGATATCTGTTTGTGATTCGGCAGCAACATTTTATTCCAGAATCAGTGTCCCTAGTACCGACCCACAAACCTCCACTGGACAGATTTAATTGGAACTAATTTTGGCCAAATAAATAGTTCCAATGTAAACTGTTCAGAGTGAAGTCTGCGGATAATCCAGAGGAGCATGGACAGTGATTCTAGAAAAGATATTTTGCCTTTGAAATTTTCAAATGTTAATTTTCAAAATGAAATTGCTTTAGAGTAGAAGCAGAAATGTCAGCCTAATATCATAAAACCCAAGCACATAAAGCCAAAACTATCTGTGGTTAATAAGAAGATATGTTTTTATTTTTGTAATTTTGGGGGAACTGATACTTTTAATCTTCACTGCACGTTACAAATGTTTTTGCTACATTTTGGACATTGATGAAGCAGCCCAGTCATAGTTTCACACATCAGCTATGTTTCTCTCTATGAGATCTCTCTCTTCCTTCTCTGAGCTGCTTTCAGGAGAGGTAGACAGAAAAAGCAGCCCTGTGTGTTCACACAGTAGCATCCCTGTTGCAATTTGGATTCCGACCCACATCAGCTGATGCCCGCACCACTAATTGTGCTACTCTGTGACACTGTGCCTTACCTCTTCATGGGAAAAGACAAATAAAGACAGACACCTGTTCCCTTTGTGTCTTAATATAGTGCTCCACTGACTGAATGTTTGTGTTTCTATCTGCAGTGGAGCGATGCATGAGTGTGATGCAGTCCGGGACACAGATGGTAAAGCTGAAGGCAGGATCCAAAGGGCTTGTAAGACTATTCTACCTGGATGAGCATCGCTCCTGCATCCGCTGGAAGCCCTCACGCAAGAGTGAGAAGGCCAAGAGTGAGTATGCGTGCACGCATACCTGCACACTTGCACACACATGCACAGTCAAGGGTGACCCCTATTTCTGGTTGTCTCGAAAAAACAAAAAAGAAGCACGAAATTTTTATGTAAGGTGTTCTTTAATAATGTAACTGTGAAAATGCTTTTGTTACTTTTTTTTTTAAAAAACTTGCAAGGGGGGATTTGCAACCCTGGCCAATATCTGCCTATAACTGTCTGGGACATGAATACATACAAAGGCTTTCGTGATGTCTTTCAAAAACCGACCATTTAACTTTATTATTTTTAACTTTGAAACATCTTGCTTTGACAAATATTATGAAAATAATTAGCACTGGAGTGGCAAAAAGGCACAACTATCTAGAAATAAAAGTGTGTAATTGTACCTTTATATAGTGTGTGCAGTGTATATGAATGGCTATTAATGTAGTAGGCTAATATAGTAGTGGGTACTTTACTACTAGTGTTTTATTATAGTTGCAAAAAATCTTCAAACATTTTTAAAACCCTTCGTGCACATCCCACCCACCAGAGCAGGATCGGTTTTGAAGCTCCGGGTACTGAAAACAGGCAGGATTTGAACCAGACGCTGCAGTACTGGCAACTTACAGTCGCAAAAGAATCCACCACGCTACTGATTGCACTTGGAGCTTCTCTCTGAGTACTTTTCAGTCTTCACTTAAGGTGTTGGACTTCAAAATTCACTGAGCCTCATGAGAATCGAACCCACATCCTCAGACCTTATAACAGGTCCTCTAACACACTGAGTTTTTTTTGGTCAGAGACACTTGATCTCCATTTCTTCGAGTCGTTAAGTCATTCATCTGGGTGTTGTACTTGAAAATTGAAAGTTGAACCCACAACCTCAAACATTCAGAAGAGTGTTCCAACACACTGAGCCATTTGGTCAGATACTTCTGAATGCTGTTTCTTAGAGCATTTGAGTCTTTAGGTGTTGGATTTTAAAATTATGTGCGCCTAATAAGGATTGAACCCACATCCTCAAAACTTTCAAGCACTCCTCGAACACCCTGAGTTACTTGCAAACAGACGCTTGGTGAATATTTGTTAGAGCCATTGAGTGTTTACTTTAGGTGTCTGACTTCAAAATTCAGTGCAGTGGTCGAGGATTGTACCCAGGACTTAAAAACTTAAAAGTGGTCCTTTAACAATGCAAGCTATTTGACCAAACAAACTTGAGCTTCATTTCTTGGACCTTTTGACTCTTTCCTATGGACATTTTAATTAAAAATGCAGTGAGTACCACATTGATTGATCCTTTGACCTCAAAAGGCCTATCAGTCCATGAGACATTTGGTCAGGAACATTTAAACAGTCTTAGACTGTAAAGATTCTCAGTCATCCAGGTCATGGTGTTCTGTAAGTGCTATGCGAAGGAAACTGGACTTGCTTGAAGTTCTTGGAAATGTTTCACCTCTCATCCAGAAGGCTTTTTCAGTTCTGAACAGAAGGGAGCACCTTTGGCAGGTCATGGTGGAGAGGAAAGCTATTGAAGTAACAGGATGATTCAGAAGTTTTGAGGTTGTGGGTTTGATCCCCATGAGGTGAAAAAGTCCAAAATAAGACAGGAGAGAGACAATTACTGTGGTGTTTTGAGGTGTTTGTTTTGAGCTTCAGGATCTGCATTGACGTTTGAAGTCCAGCAAACAAAGAAAACATTCAAAGGCCTAATGGTACCTTGTCTGACCAAATAGCTCATGATGTTAGCGTACTGCTTAGAAGTTTTAAGGTTGTGGGTTCAAACCTTATGAGCTTGCATACATTTTGAAGCCCAACAACCAAAGTGGAGAATGAAAAGTGCGCAGAGAGAAGCTCCCAATGCTAAGGGCAGTTGGTGGTGTGGTGGGTTTGTTCGTGACAGTAAGGCGCCAGTGGTGCAGTGTGTGGTTTGAATCCTGCTCATTGTTGCTACCTGGAGCTTCAAAACCAATCCCCCTGCAGAGGGTGAGGGTTCCCCCAACCCCTAAAGAGATAGAAGAGTGGTGTTATGCTGTAGGAAAGCATAGGAGGCTAACATTTTGCTGCAACATGGAGGGGAGGAGGTTTTTAAGTGTAAGTATAGTATAATACGTATAATTTTACTAAATATAACACGCATGCGTACTGCCAGCTGTCCAGTTCTTACTTTGAATGTGTGCTTTGAGTGTGTGTATGTGTGTGTGTGTGTGTGTGTGTGTGTGTGTGTGTGTGTGTGTGTGTGTGTTTGTGTGTGTGTGTGTGTGTGTGTGTGTGTGTGTGTGTGTGTGTGTGTGTGTGTGTGTGTGTGTGTGTGTGTAAGGCTGCCATGTTGTTACTTTCAGTCATAGGAGATGAGATTTTGTGAAGGGATGATAGAACTGAGCGTAATGGGAAAATGTACATTGATAATTTTGCGATGGATTATGACAAAATGCACTTTTAGGGTGGGTAGAGAGGCAATAAATTGAATGATTATGATTATGATGATATTAAATGATGTCTCTTAAAACACAAAGGTTAATTGTTCAGAGGACGACACATCAGTGCACTGATGAGAGTCAATGCTGAATTTTTTTTAATTTGGATGAGACACTTTTAACAGCAAGTTAAAGGATCACACTCGAGAGAAATACTGCAAGGAGAGAAGGAGTGAGTTGAAGAGACAGATAAAGAATATGTGTAAATATGTATAATGGGACAAAGTTTATTGCAGGCTATTTCTCTCTCTCTCACACACAATCAAAGATAGCTGAGATTATGGTCCAATCTCATAAGACCGTGATACACTCTGAAGCCCACAGGAATTGGCTTCTATTTATTTATGTACTTCTATTTTTACACATGACAGAGAAATGCAGAGAGAGCTGGGGGATTGCCTAATGCTGGACATGGCATATTGCTGAGCACTTTTTTAAAATTTCAATTTATACTTGATTGCTTAGTCTGTCTGCTCCATCCGTTTTTCATTATACTACTAGGGATACGGCAGTCCAACCTTTTTCTCTCCCTTCACCTGAACCCAAGACATCATTTGATATCAAGTGAAGATCTGACACCAGTCCACTTTTGTTCCCTAAATTAAAAATATGTATACTTCACTGTGTGGAAATAATTTCAATAAGTTGATTTTTTTTAAGGCAACATGAAGCAAGGGATTGCTGTAATTGAATGAACGTAACTTATAGTGAAAATGTTAAATATGATGACAACTTTTAAAAAGATATACTGTATATCCATTCTTCATGATAAGGCGCCGGTAACGGTCCGTATCAGATCAGTGCATATACTAAGAAGGTCATTTTCAATCTCTTGGGTACAATATCAAAGGATAAAACCCAATTTCTTTTTTGGATTTTTCTTATTGTCTACAAATTCCACAAAAAGAACAAAACCAACTGTGTGTTATTCTGTGTCTCTCACTACTCGTCAACTGCCGCAGTCTGTCCGTGGCTCTCAGCTCCAAGCCTATTTAAAAACAGGAGTAAATAGTGTATTTGTTGGGGACTATTTTCAGCTGTGGATTAATACACCTTTGGTGCCCTGCTAAATATTTATGAAATATGTGGGATTGACTCAAAATAAACTACAGTGTGCGTGTGCATTGTAATGAAGGAACTTGTTACCCAGTGCAACAGTGTGGCTTGATGTGTGTTTAATAGCAATAACAGTGGAGTTCTATGGCACAGAGGAATAGGCTACATCAGTCTCCAGCTACACATACAATACTTGCTAGTATCATTGTTGGTTTTGGTACTGTTATTGGATTTCTAACCAATTAGAAAATAGAATTTCACCACAGTTTCACCAAGACAGAAATCATTAATGCACCCCTCAAGTGTATTTTTATTTGTATGTCTTTTAACAAATAATCAGACCGGTCTTATCTCTTCCTTTCCATCCCACTTCCTCCCTCCATCAGTCACCATTGATTCGCTGTACAAAGTGACAGAGGGCGGTCAATCAGACATCTTCCATCGGCACGCGGATGGCAGCTTTGACCCGGCCTGCTGTTTCACAGTGTACCATGGAAACCATATGGAGTCCCTCGACCTGGTGACATCCAATGCCGAAGAAGCCAGAACATGGATAACTGGCCTCCGCTACCTGATGGCCGGGATCAGCGATGAGGACTCGCTGGCCAAGCGGCAGCGTACACACAGCCAATATCCTTTAAGGAAAGAGCAAGAGCGAGACCACAAATCACTGTTGTCAGGCGTAGCACTGTCATGACCATACCAATTTTATAGTACGGAAAACAATTTTGTGTTTATGTAGTTTTGTTTGAGAGATTTTTTTCTCAGCTCAGAAGGGAACACTACATTTTTCAAAAGAAAATCCTTTTCTAGAATGTGAATTGGAAGGTTTTTCCTCGGGTTAAACTCTGCTCTCAGAACAAATATGCAGCACTACTAGAGCTGGCAAGTGACGTATTCATGTTTTTTTTTAGTTTCATCCATCTCTAACCCAGTGTTCATGGGCAGACACATCTTGGTAATAGCTTGTGGATCATCCTGAAAGTCTGAGTTTTTCATTTGTTAAGAGCCAGACGTGTTTGTGCACAGTCATTAGTCTACAGGCTTAAATATTAGCATGAGGTCATAAAGATAACATCGAGTTGAGATACGTGAAATAATGCAGAGATTTACTATAGGTATTAGGTGCACAAATGTGTCCACATACAAACAGTCTCCATATTTACACATGATACATACCTAATTATCCTTAATGCGTGTGTCTGTGACGTGGATGAAGCAGACGTTTGAGGAGGCTGATAAGAACGGAGACGGTCTGCTGAACATTGAAGAGATCTACCAACTTCTCCACAAGCTGAATGTCAATCTGCCACGCAGGAAGGTCAAGCAAATGTTTCAGGTCAGAATTTTGAAGCCATTTCATTTCATTTACTGCTAAATCCTTGACAATACTTAATAAGTAACAGTCCCCACAGTCTTAACATAAGGTAACACTGTGGGATGCTACTTGAAAAGATTAATCTGAATGGAACAAAAAACCATAAAGAGTCAAACAGAAATTAACAGTTTTACTTCTCACATATACAATATATTGCTCTTACATTCATTTTTGAGGCCTCACCATATGGGTGAATAGAAATTCATTACCAAAACATTTACATACACATATCAAGCCCTTAAATTAAAAAAAAGGAAGTTTGCATCCATTTGAACACATAAAATCCCTCGTATAAATATTTAAGATCACTGATGTCACATTACTGTTGCATTTTTTATTTTTACGTGCATTTGTGTAACTCAAATAAATGTGCGAGAAATATTTCATATGTTCATAAGTGAGAGAAACACTTTAAGAGGGAAAGGATGAAGCAGTTGAAGGAGAGAGGGCTACTTCAATTTTTAAAACAGAAGTCACATCGAGTAATGTCAGAAATCCACACTTGGCTTTCCTAAGGTGAGGTATAGTGTGCAGTAACACAGTGCAGTGCTGGAGACAAGTATTGTTCAGTTTCTCACTTAACGTTAACATAATATGGAAACATTAGGATAATAATGAAGCAGTAATGCAAATCTCTCACAACTGTAAAGTCCCAAACTGGACCACTTTTACTTTCAAATCTAAAGTATTTTGATTATAGTAAGAAGCCAATTGAGAAAATAGGTTTTCAGGGCCTTTAAACTTCAAATAGAAATTATTATAATATAGCATTTCCTTTTAACTATTGGTAGACAGCAACGTTGCCACCTGAACAGCTTGTGCCGTTGCTTAAAATACCCTTAGTCTGTTTGTTTTCTTTCCATGCATTTCTGATGAAGTCCACCACAGTGGCTTTTCTTGCTGGTTGTGTGTAGATTCTGTCTGTGAACGAGTCTCCAATGCCCACAGCAAGCTCATTATGGGAATGTGATGGAGGCATTAGCTGGTATTATTAGATTTGGTGGGGAGTCGAATGGGCCCCCATGAGATCCAGGTAATATGAGATGCTCAGTCCCAGCGAGCAGACGGCTTGAATTGGCAGGATAGAATGAGCAGGAAGCCACATGTAGTAACACATGAGGTAAAAAGGAGTTAGAGAGTTAATGTGTTCATGTCATAAAAGATGGTACATTGTGTGTGCTTGCTGGTGTGAATATGTGTCTGTATCAGTGTGAAAGGGAAAGAAACATGAAAAGAGATGGAAACAAAAAAGATGAGACGGTTTTCAGCTGCACATGTCCACAGCTGTCCTCTTGTGCACACCTTTATAGATTTAAAGCGAATACAGTTTCTCATTTTAAACTGTGTGACCGATATAATGTCAGGGTAAATATCAATTTTCTACCATATATTATAGCCTGATAATCAGACTGAATTACCATCATGTTTCACTTGAGTCAGTTTATTTCTTGTTAGGAGAGAAGGTCATTAAAACCTTATTTAAACTGCTATGTTTATATTTGTTATTCTTAGGACAAATGAATCTTTATGATCTACACGTTTTATGGGTCTTGTGCATAGATATGACAAAATGCAAAGAACAATTCTCTAAATGTTTTTCACATTTTTCAAAAATATTTAGATTAACAGTTTTTTCTCCAGGTTGACTTACAGCTACTTGTTCAGCTTCGTTGATCTCCTCAGCGCTTGTTGCCATATTTCTGTTGCTATTTTCCATGAATGTAGCTAGGTTGCTACCTACCTATGTAAGAGGATGAGGATCAGGAACATGCACAATATGAAACTTATGTCGATGGCTTGGAGGCATGCCTACAGAGGACGCCTATAATCTACTTTTTTCACATTTTTTTTCTTGATTCACGACTTTGACCAGTATTTCAAGCAACCTTAAAGGTTTCTGTTTGTTGTTTCAGATGAGAAGTGTGTGAATCCAACACATAGAGTCACACTGCAAGCCTTGAGTTTGTTTATAGTTTCGCTAAGTCTGTTTTTGTAGATTTGGTCTAACCATTAATATAGAATAGCTGAGATATATCACTTCCTCACCCTCACAGGAAGCAGACACGGATGATCAGCAGGGCACGCTGACATACGAGGAGTTCTCGGTCTTCTACAAGATGATGTCTCTGAGACGTGACCTGTTCCTGCTGATGATGGCTTACAGCGACAGGAAGGACCACCTGACTGCGGAGGAGCTGGCCAACTTCCTGCACAATGAGCAGAAGGTCAGAGGTCACACTGGTCATACTCGTCTCGGGTTAGAAGCAATAAAATGCTCAGCCAGTGATGTTAAAGCAGATACGTTTTTCTGTTGAGGTGTCCAAACTACTCTCTCTTGAATCAGCCGTTTCAATTTGAGATCCAGCCACAGAAAAGAAATATTTCTCTTCAAACCTCTCCTTAGTCCAACACGTAACTCTTTCTGTCTCAGCTGTCTGCCCAGAGGAACCTGCTCCACTAAGCCAGTCTATCACGCCTAAAATTGGTTTGTCTCAGGGATGTCCTTTTCTTGTTCTTCACACTTTTTCTTTGCTCTTTTTTTTCTCTCTCAGTGACTTTCTTTTGTTTCTAACACAGTATTTTCTCTCTTACACTGCAACGGTGTCATTTTTCATTATGCTGTGTTTAGCGTGTCCAGTCTCTCATACTCTGCATTAATACTGTTCTCTGACTGAGCTGCTCATTTGACATGGCTGACAATTAATTTAAAAGCAACACAAATTTATTTTAAAAATAGGATACCTCTCTGACTTCATTTGCCATTTAAATCATTGTCATTTACTATATTTCAAAGGGTCTAAACATGGTCTTTACATATTTTCTCATCTCAACTACTGTATTTCATTCCGAACTCAGGCAAGTAACATTGCTTTAAAACCAAGTAGGTCACTTTATAAACAAGCCTTAAAAGTCTTGGAAGGAAAACCACAACATGATCACTAAGACCATGTTGAATTTTTAGAATTTAATCTTGCATTCAGATATTCGTGCTATGAGTGAATTTTATGTTACTGAATGTATGATTTTACTTAGTATTTAGTATTTTGTGATTTGACTTTGTATTTATATTACTGTACTTTTTGTATTCTGTCTACCCGTCCAAGGACTGCAGATGGAAATTAGCTATAAGCTAAATCTGCTACGATACATCTCTTCTCTTTGCATGAGATACATTTTTTTGTACATGGTCCCTGACAAATAAATGTAATAAATTAAACTAAACTAAACTAAACACTTGTTTTGTTCATCGTTTGTCTCTGCAGGTCGCCAGTGTGACTCCAGAGTATGTTGCAGAAATCATTGAAAAGTTTGAGGTGTCTGACGAGAATAAACAAAGAGGCATTATGGGGATTGAAGGTAACTTTCTCCCATTTAACCACCTTCTTTCTGTTTTCATGCTTTCTATTACAAAAAAGACTAAAAATAAAGAAAACCAGTTTTTGAATTTTAATTATTTTCGCAATCAGATTTTCAGACCTCCATCGTCTACAACAAAATTCATTAATCACTGGCAAGAGCAGTGACTATATAATACTAGAGAAATCAGAGAAGATACCATATAAATCGTCATCATCCTCATCTGCTCACACCTTTGCAACTAAATATCTTTGGGCTTCAAGAAAAGTGAGATTTAATATCTGATTCAATTCAAACTTTTATTTATTTTGCAAATATGCCCTACATTTTGGTCTTTTATTCTTTAAAATGTAGGTTCAAATGAATATTAAATTCATCACCATTGTTTTTAAATTTAATATCAAATTTACCAACTAAACTAAAATATCTATCAACCCTGCTTTTTATATTTACTGTGAGTTTCGCTCCTCATAATAAAAACCTTGAATCCTGAGAATGGGTGGCTGAAAAAGATGAAATAATGACCATGATTGTTTTCTGATTTTTTTCTTTGGCAAGTGTTCATCTCTGAGTGTCATTTTAAGTAGTACCACATGTAACTGAAGTTAGGAAGGGTCAAGATTGGGGAGGCTAGCTGGAGTGAGAAAATTGGGAAGCCAGAATGAGGGCGGGGTGGAAGAGAAAATGAGAGTGTGACAGAAATGAGAGGAATGAGTATGGGGAGAGGAGAGAGGAGGAGGAGGAGGTTGGGTGAGACTAATTGTGTCATTGGAGGCATGAAGGCTACCACTGTATGTGTCTGGCTGACTGGACCAGTAGGCCTGATGCCCTCCCTGCAGGCCAAAACTGTTTGTTTAAACATACATTGTGCACATATGTGACAGAAATGTAAATACAGAAATACATTAACATCTTTTTTACAGTGAGCTGTTACCTTCAGCATTTCGTTTCTCTTTATCTTTATATATGTGACTGTATATAGTATCCTGTATAGTTCAAATAAGTATTCATGTCACACTGTTTACCGTTAAAATCTAGATTTAGCCCTGACGGTACCATGATGAGATTGCACGCCCACTCTGATGACAGACTTTCCTTAGCAAAAATCTTTCCTATCTTTGGATCACATTTTTCAATTTTTCTTCCACAGTCAGCTTTTCCACATCAACTGTCTGCTTCTTTTCCCTCGTCTGCTTTCTCATTTATTTCCGATCTCTCCTGCTCTTCTTATTCCCATCTCATTTTTTTTATTCCTCATTTCTGGATGAATCGATGCTTTCTTCCCTCTCGTTCCTTTTCATGCCATACCACCCACAAAAATGATAGCTCTGGTTTGAAACCACAGCACTGGGGTTTGAATGTGCTTGTCTGTCATCCTTCGGTGTTTTCCTGGAGCTCAACCTGCTGATGAAAAGATCAGTCACTGTTAGAAGCTGTTAGGAGATGCACGACATGATCTGGTTGCTGGTAGTTTGAAATAGAGTTTTATGTGTCCCTTTGCTGGATGCAGGATCATTGCATGGGAGGCATTATTTAAAGTACTTTGCTGTGTTCCAGCATAATGTTTGCAACTGACCTCAACATCTGTATTTGTTCATTAACAAGGCCAAGAGTCTGCAGCCATCCTAGCGGCTCTGTGAGCCTGTACTAAGGCACAGTGGTGCTTTTATCTAAATGCTAACATCAGCATGCCAACATACTCACAATGACAATGCTAACCTGCTGATTTTAGCAAGTATAATATCTACCATGTTCACGATGTTAGTTTAGCATGTTAGCGTGCTAATTTTTGCTAATTAGCACTAAACACAAGCCTTGACCTGTTGGTGGTGCTAGACAAAGAATCAGGAGATAATTAAATCAATAAGAATTCCTCTTCTGGGCACCATAATTGTGTGCACAAAATTCCAGGCCAGCCATCCAAAAGTGTTTGAGACATTTCCATTTAAATCGAACGTGTCAACCTCATGGCGGCACTAGATGAAAAGTCAGGGGGGCACCAAAGTCTGTAGGATTCATCGTCTGCGAATAATGAATGTCTGTACAGAATTTCATGTCAACGCATCCAATAGTTGAGATTTTATTGGCCGACTTCCCCGAAAAAGCTGCAAAACATAACTGACACTAAGCTGAATCCTGCAATATACTGATTCCTATTGTAATCCTCAATTATTTTTTTCCCCATAAATTTGTATTCTTCAGGTTTTACAAGTTTCATGCGCAGTCCAACATGTGACATTTTCAACCCCTTGCACCACGAGGTGAATCAAGACATGGAGCAGCCCCTCTGTAACTACTTCATTGCCTCGTCTCATAACACATATCTGACTGGAGACCAGCTTCTCTCCCACTCCAAGACCGACATGTATGCCTGGGTGCTGCAGTCCGGCTGCCGCTGCGTAGAGGGTAAGCACGTGTTTACATTTAGAAACCACTTACGACTAATCTGACTGTGCCCTGGAGGACATTTTGACACGTCACAATCGTGAACGCACAGGTGTAAATAATAAAACTAATGATGGCTGAATTCCATTTAGCTGCTTCTGTTTCAGGATCCTGGTATTGTTCATGCTGCCTCACTGTCACATTGTCATGTCTTACTGGGACACTTGAATAGAACAGAGCCATAGTTAATATTATTAGCAACACCTGTGATTTTCTTACTATGACAAGACAAAATATCTGATGGGAAAATGGTCTATGGTGATTGGATGAGATGGCCTTTATGACTCCTTATAATTGCAACAAACTATTTCCATGGTATCGCCCTGTTTTATGCTAAAAATTGAATAAAACATTTGCTTTTATGGATATTTATGGATGTTAAGGATTTTACTGCTTAGCAATTTGGAACATTTTTTGTTAATGTTTTTGTTTTTGTTTGTGTTTATGTTTGGTAATAAAATTTGAAACAGTCCCAACAACCTCACAACATTGTGTTAACAATGTTGCGCAAGCTATTGCTTGAGCATTACTTTTACTCACAATGTTTTGTGTCCCAGAATGAATAAATGCCAGTGTTCGTTGGGAGAATGTGAAATAGGATAAGAGCTGTGACATCAAGTCCAAATGAAATGCACTGTCTTTCCTATAGAGGCAGAAACTGAGAACAGTAGAGGGAGCATCATTTCTTCTGTTTATTTTCCTGCAGTGGACTGTTGGGATGGTCCTGATGGAGAGCCAATGGTCCAACACGGCTACACTCTGACCTCCAAGATACCGTTCAAGTCTGTCATAGAGACCATCAATAAATATGCCTTCATAAATAACCAGTGAGTCAAAGCTCCCTGTGGTAAAGTGTGTGTGTGTGTGTGTGTGTGTGTGTGTGTGTGTGTGTGTGTGTGTGTGTGTGTGTGTGTGTGTGTGTGTGTGTGTGTGTGTGTGTGTGTGTGTGTGTTTGCATTTGATTTTTTGTGACATTTTATGGAAAGTAGAGGCTTCCATTATCCCATGGGTATTGTTGTGGGAGAAAAATGGCCTTGAATGCCACATCATAAATGATATTCTTTGCTTCAGGACAAACAGCACAACATTTCTCCATGTGGACAAAAACTTACACAGAGATAGTATTATTGACTGTATATTGTCCTTTGCTGTTTAATTGTGTTGCTTTATGCTTCACTATAGGATGAAATACTGTATACTGTAATACCACCTACCCACACATAAAAGGCTGTTCCACCCTAATTTAATGCTGCAGAACCACTCTATTTTCCCTCATAAAAAAGTCTCAGATTATCATTTCTCACACTGTTATAATGAAATATCTATGAATTTGATGGAAGGTTTCCCACAAGGTTTAACAAGAAAGCTGCAACATTTAGAAAGCCAGGTTTTGTGTTTTTCAGGGAACACTGATTCCTGGCAGTAATTAGCACCTATTACTGAGCCATCTGCTTAGCAGTGTTTCCTCTGACTCCCCGAGGAGCCACTGATTGTCTCTGCTGGGTCCAACATTACCCAAACAAAGTGGTGAATGATGCAGCTTCCTGCTGCCACATTGGCTCACTTTAACATCTATTCCAGCTACTTATGATGGCAGCCGCTGTGCTATCAAACCTTGTATTTTATTTAAAGGTACAGACAGTACTGGAGTCAAGTCAATTACGTGATCAAAAAGAAGTGTAACTACATTTGGCAGAAGTTCATTGGAACTTTCACTACAACATCAGATTAAGGTTGTACATGTATTTTTTAATTTATATTCTAGCCGTCAATTTAACTGCTAGTTGTTCACTCTTCCAATTTTGTCACATTTTTAGTCTTTACGCTGAGCTAAGCTAACCATGTCCGGGCTGTAGCTTCATATTTACTCCAGACACATAAGGAGTGGTATGAATCTTGTAATCTAATACTTGTGATGAAAGTGAATAAGGGTATTTCCAGAAACGTCAAAACTATTCCTTTAAACACCAGTTTAAGAACTGAATTTTTTTTTAGCCTTTGTTTGACAAAATTAATACGCAGCAAAGGAAGCAAATTGCAATTTTTTTCCACCTTTGACCTGATTATTTTGCATTCATTGAAGCTGAAATGTATGTATTTTAAAATTCATCATGCATGTATTTAAAGCACGTCTCACTGATTTTGCAGGAACAGAGCATTCAGCAATATCTCAAAACAAAACAGAGTAAACATTAAATAAAACAGGACAAAGCAACATAAAGACAAAATACGCGGTTGGAGAGACATAAAAAACTGCCAAACCTGCTTAAGTTTTGGATGGAAAATTCACAACAAAATCCTTTTACTGTATTGGCTAAAACTCCTTTTTATATCTTTTTCATTTCTTTTTTAGATTTGACTTTATGTTTGCTTTAGATTACAGCTGAAATGATTAGTTGATTAATTGATTGAAAGACAGATAATCAGTTAAATGTTTCCTTCTTTCATTTCATTGTGCGAATTTGCTGCTTTTCTTTGTCCGATGTGATACTCAACTGAATATCTTTGAATTTTGGACAAAGCAAGCAATTTGATGATGTTGCTTTGGGCTTTTGTAAATTGTAATGGGCATTTCTCACTCTTTTCCAGCATTTTATGGCCAATCAATTTATCACTTAATCTGGAGAATACTTGAAAAACTAAAAAATAATGAAAATAAGTGCTGAAGTGTTCTAGATCCTTTTAGTCAAAAATCAATATAATAATTACTTAAATCAATAATGGTAGCGTTGTTATAGGTCTTTGCAATTAAAAACGGCATGTTCAATAAAGGCTACTTTCCCGAAGAAAACATTTACACTTGCTAATTAGGAAATTCTGTACCCGCATGTTCTCATAAACTCACATCTTATTAATTAGTCATCTGTTATAATGCTGACAGCAAGAACAGGTGAATAAATTTAACGTCTTGTGCTTTATCTGTCTCTCTCTCTGCTTTTCCCCCCCTTTACATTCAGCTGATATTTTATCATCAGTGCCACCTGTTAATATGATTAATGGCCCCTCGGTTTTATTGAAATGGAGTATATCACACACACACGCATTACACAGCTCATTGAGCTGCCTCGCTGTTTCACCTGAGAGGAGCTCCAGGATGTCATTGTCTCCGTGTTGAAATGAAATGACCCTGGATGTTACTCTATCAGTTTTCTCTTTTTGTCCTTAGCGGAGGACCCGCTTGTGTGTTTAAGTGTGTGTGCTTGCATGTGAGTGTGTGTTTTGGGGATCGGAGGTGAAGACGAGAGCGGGGCTGTGTCCCCTGAGGGAGAGGTGTCAGTCTGACAAACCTGAGATTTGAGCTGTGCTGCTGTGTGTCCACAAGTCATTTCACCTTTTCTAAATGAAGAAGACAGGCGGATGGACAGACAGAAACACACACACAAACGAGACACATTTTTTGTGCCGACAGGTTTTATGTAATTTATGGAAACTTGAATATGAACATATGTATTTGTCTTTTTTTTTTTTTTTTTTTCCTTCAGGTACCCCGTAATTCTGTCCATAGAGAACCACTGTAGCATCCAGCAGCAAAAGAAGATTGCTCAATACCTGCGAGAAATCTTTGGAGACAAACTTGATGTGGGAGATGCAATGAGCGGAGACTCCAAAACATTACCCAGTCCTCACAGCCTGCAGGGCAAGATACTCATCAAAGTAAGAACAAATCAACGGATAGATAGATGGATGCTGGATTGACAGTGCACGTTTTTAAATGAATAAATGAATTGCTAAATTTATGAGACCAGGTATATTTTATACGTGGTCAGTTGCTAAGTACTACCCATAAACAGAAGAAGAAAAGGAAGAGGAGATAGGGAGGACAAAACTAAGTCATTGTATTAGCCATAGAAGTGAAAAGAGAGAAGAACAAGATGCTGCCATATGATGACAGAGTGACAGAGTTTTTTTTTTTGTATGTAACTCACGCATACGAACAATAACCAGACACAATCTTCATTGCAACACATTTGGGGCTGTCAAATGGTTCATTTTAAATTTCTATTAGTCAAAACATTCTTTGTAATTAAAAGATGTGTGCTGAAATTCCCTTAAAAAAAATATACACTGCGTTTTACCACTATGGATCCTATATTTCCCAAATCCCGGGTTAAACTAAAGCTCAACTGTAGAATGAAAACTTTACCACAAAACAGGCTGCAACAACAGCATTCAGGTACCCCCTGTAATTCTGTCCATAGAGAACCACTGTAGCATCCAGCAGCAAAAGAAGATTGCTCAATACCTGCGAGAAATCTTTGGAGACAAACTTGATGTGGGAGATGCAATGAGCGGAGACTCCAAAACATTACCCAGTCCTCACAGCCTGCAGGGCAAGATACTCATCAAAGTAAGAACAAATCAACGGATAGATAGATGGATGCTGGATTGACAGTGCACGTTTTTAAATGAATAAATGAATTGCTAAATTTATGAGACCAGGTATATTTTATACGTGGTCAGTTGCTAAGTACTACCCATAAACAGAAGAAGAAAAGGAAGAGGAGATAGGGAGGACAAAACTAAGTCATTGTATTAGCCATAGAAGTGAAAAGAGAGAAGAACAAGATGCTGCCATATGATGACAGAGTGACAGAGTTTTTTTTTTTTTATGTAACTCACGCATACGAACAATAACCAGACGCAATCTTCATTGCAACACAGTTGGGGCTGTCAAATGGTTCATTTTAAATTTCTATTAGTCAAAACATTCTTTGTAATTAAAAGATGTGTGCTGAAATTCCCTTAAAAAAAATATACACTGCGTTTTACCACTATGGATCCTATATTTCCCAAATCCCGGGTTAAACTAAAGCTCAACTGTAGAATGAAGACTTTACCACAAAACAGGCTGCAACAACAGCATTTTTTTTCTAAATGCAGTCACTTGAATAACTTAGCAAGCCGTTAGAACTTAATAAAGAGGCTCAATATGTTATATTTACCCAATTGATTATTAATAATTCATGCATTTTTTCATTAGTTTAAAATTAGGGCATCACACACACGTCCAGTCCTGAAAACACCCTGGCACACATTCAGCGTTTTAAGACTGAAAAGTTGCTCCAAAGGCACTGGATTTACACTCTGTTGACTAATATTAGTGTTGTAACTAACATGTATGGATTATTAGCGACATAGGAGGAAGTACTGCAGCTGATGTTGTAATACTGCTTCAGAAAGTCTTAGGTAGGAGTGGATGGTTAGGTACAAGCTTGTGTAAAAACCATGGTTCACATCATGTCTCCTGCCAAAAGCCTGTGTTGGTTTCCTTAAGCCAATCTTTCCCCGAGCTTAACTAGACAGATTTAGTTGCTTAAACTTAAATGATCAGTTCCACATTTTGAGAAATACGCCGATCGCTTTCTTTGTCAGAATCATTATGGAAAGCTATTATGATAAAGAACCTGTTTTATCATTTAAATATGACATTCTAGTTATCTCAAAGTATAGCGTGTCTGGCTTCACAAACTTATCTCTTTGCAGCACCAACTCTTACAGTCCCGAAAGGCAGGGCAGGTGCCCAGTTGGATGATCTGTGAAACCACAGTTGATATGATCATCCTCAAAAAGAATGAAAACCCAACATGTGATTTTTTTTTTTTTTTTTAATATCAGCTCCCACTTTGATGGCATCAGACCCAGAAGATTCTTATCCACCAGCTCAGGTGGAGTTATCCATACAAAGAAACAGCGAGAGACAGAGAGAGACAGAGCATCTGAGTAACCAAAGGCTCTCAGCATTTATTGTTTTTTTGTTTTGTTTTGTTTTATTAGAAACAGATAAAACTGACTTTATCTGTAATGTGAAGAAAGCCCTCATTGTTTCCTGGGAAAAGGAGCTCTGGCTTTGTCCCACCACAGCCAGATGTCTGAAAAGTGAAAGAGCATCATTGATTTTCTATAAACCCCTTTACTCCTCTTTAACACTTTTCCTCCATCTCTGTCCTCCCCCTCTCTGCGCCTGTGTGAGAGCCTTTCACCTCTCTCCGTCCCCCCTGAGAGACCAGAGAGTCACAAGAGAGCAAAGTAAAATGGCATAAGGTTTTTTTGCCAATCGCAGCTGTAGGGAGGAGGGGACAGTCTACTTGTGGCAGTGGTTGAAGCGAGGCTGGTGATGTCAGCCACTGAAAGACTCAATGTACTACAGGAAGCTCAGAGTCTGCCATTGATTTTTTAGGAAGAAGAAGAAGCTTAGAAAATCTTAACTCCCACTCACACCTTCAGAATGGCTCACTAATGGGCCTCCACTCTGCTGAAAGAGCTGCTCGGGGAGCTTCTTGGAGAATCTGCAGCTGCTTGTACATTGTGTATGTGTTTGCGCGTGCAGTGTGTGTTTTGTGCCAATTTGGGTGCTTATAGTATATCGAAGTAATGGCTTTCACGCTGCCTGTAAATACTGGTAAAAGAGCCACATAAAGGAAGAGGCTACTTTAATGTGTGTATGTGCATTTTTGTGTGTACAGGCTTGTTTGCAGCAAAGTAAAGGTCTGAGTGAAACGTATTCAATTAATCTTTGTTAGTCTTGGACTGTCTTAGAGGTGCAACCTGTGTGGGCGTTGTTGTGTATAAAAGAGATGAGCGTGGGGTTGTGCTGCATTTAAGACAAATGCGTAGGTCAAATATGTGCTTGTCACTCTCCTCCCATCTCTTTGTTTGTCTTCCCTCCTTCCAGGGGAAGCGTCTGCCTGCCTATCTGTCTGCGGACGCCGAGGAAGGGGAGGTATCCGATGATGACAGCGCTGATGAAATCGAGGAAGACTTCAAGCTCAAGAGCAGCAACGTAAGAGAGGAATGTAGCTATAAATATTATGCGCACACGAACATGCATGAACTCTCAAATTACCACCACCACACAGACACATTGCTTCACATTACTTGAATCTTTCTTCCCTCTTTTCAATAAGTTTTTAGTATTCTCGGTCCAGGTGTGCCCATCTGTCGAGTAAAGTTTACGTCTCTATTTTGTAATGAGGTAATCGAAAAAATTGCTTACTTACTTCATTTTCTTTAATTTCAGTTAAATGTCAGTAATTATGAACTTTTTAAAATTTATATCATAAACTACAATCATAATAAGAAAACTGAGTATACTGGCAGTGTAACCGGTCATACAGGAAGAGCTTGTCCATTTAAATCAGAGCAAAACAGCTGTACTATTCCTGGCATTCACCTGTCATGGACCTGCCCTCGCTGCCATTTTTCTACACGTCACTGAAAGCAGAACAACATGCACTGAAATGCTTTGCATGAACAAAACATATTCTGAAGCAAAATAAAACAATATTTTGATAGATACAACATTTATTATAAGTGAAAGGACACTGTAAAACTTAGTTTTGTTCATTTTATCTTTAAAACGTACTTTCCTATTAAAAATAAAGATGTAAAAGTAGCTTAACCTTTTTCTCCATCTGCTATCTGTCTCTGTCTTGGCAGCTTTCTTTTGTGGGTCCATGTGTGCTTCCCTGTCAGCTTTTTATGAGCTACTTAATCTGTTCATTAAAAAAAATAATGCAGCAACAACAACATCCTATCAGAAAAAAAAATGTCTTTGGATTGACAGGGATTAATGTTAGAGGAAGTAAACCCGTTCCTCCACATACAGGCACCACAAAGTTAGATAATGGGCTCTTAATTATATCGTTGTGCTCGACGTAATGACTTCAGTAATTGGTTTGTAATGTTGGTGCTTGTAACATTTATTGATCATCATGCTGTAATGTTTTAGAATAATCAATACTTAATGATGCGGATATAAATATTAAGTCAGTGTCAGCTTAGAAAAGAGTTTGAACAAGCTGTTTTTCAAAAGATAAGCATTGCAGCAACATGTCGCTTGCTTATACAGATCACCCCTGAACTTTCCTTGTGCCATTAATGGCAGTAATAATTCTTAATCCTGTTCATTTATTCTGTGATACAGTGGTGCCAGGGCCCTCCTCATCACATTTAAAGCAGGAAAACACTCAGTTATTTTCCAGACGGTTTAGCTGTGTAACTGAAAATGGCATCGTTCTTCCACATTTAGCTGGAGGCATGAGTCTGCAGATGCCACTTTGGATGATCATTGCCATTTTAAAGGGGTGGTGGCAGGTTTCCAATGATGAGAGGTTTTGTACTGAGCTCATTAAACCAGTTTTCAGAGCAGTCACCACTAACATTTCACTAATAATGGGCTGTGGAAAAAACACGACTTATATAATGTTTTCCCCTCTCTTACTGTATATAATATCAAATATTTCTATTGTTTTATCTGAATTTTTTAGAAAAAAAATTAACAACCCTTGAAGTTTTTTTCCTTTTTTAAAAAAAAATGATATGCAATATATCTCATGAGCCTGTTATAACTCGCTGAAATGCAGTCAGATTTTTCTAAAGGGGGAGCTGTTAATGCATTATCAGACCAGTTCTGCACATCCCAACATATGCCACCTGTAGTACAGGACAGTGATAGCAGTAGCAGTCTAGACCTGCAGATGTAAACATGTTGGGACATGACTTTATACTTGTCAATGATAGTTGAAAATGGCAGTGATTTGTACGGGTCTAACATCTCAGCTTAGAGCTCACAATAAAGTCCAGTATTGAGTATATTTTATATAGGGTGATTTAACAGACAGATGTGAAAGTGGCATCAATCTTCTTATCTAAATCTTAGCAAGAAAGCTTATTTACCAAAATTTCACACTTATCCTTTGATCAAACATTAACCATGGACACCGGCAACAGCCTATGTGTCTGTACAGTTTAAATATTTTAAATATTAGACTTGTACCTTCTATTAGCTAAATTATAAAAATTCTGATGTTAAAATCTAGTGGTTAGTAAATAATCCAATACAGGAATTTATGGCTATAAATCACCAAATGTTTGATTTGAAGATGTTAAGTTTTTTTTGCTTAAGTAGTTTTTTAGATATCTACAAAGAGGGCATGTTCCTTAAGGCTTTTTCAGCGCACATAATAACAGTTGGAGCAGTGGAAAATCTGTATTCTTTGCAATATTAAGCAAAAAATGCAAACCAGTTATGAAATTACAGGTTTAAAATATACAGTTTTAAATATTAAACACACAATCTCTCTCTCTCTCATGTGCACAAACTTGCGTCAGCATTTAGTTTTGTTGCCTGCAGATGGCGCACATCTGTATGTCTACATCTGCACTTAGTTTTCTTGCCAAAAAGTGGTGCTGGTTGGTCTGCAACTGCATATCTGACTGTGGTGCTGCGGCTCTTCCGTTGTTTACTGGCTGAGCTTGGTTTTAGGTGCTTTGCATCAGCGACAATGTGTGTCCATGCTCCCAAGTTGCACTACTCTCCATTTTCTCCTGTCAATAGATATGCCCTTTTACCTTACCTTATTGAAATAACCTCCCTGTCTCTCTTGCTTCCTTTCCTTGCTGTCTTTTTCTTTCTCTTTCCCACTAACGTTCCTCTCCTTTCACGCAGGGCAATGGTCACCATCAGGTGGAGTCTCACATCAGAAAGAAACTGGACTCTCTTTTGAAGGAGTCTCGCATCGGAGACAAGGAAGATACCGACAGCTTCAGCATCCGAGCTCTGCTCCGAGCCACGCACCAGGGCCTTCAGAAAAACCTGCGGCAGGTACAGCCCCAAGGCAATGGGGAGATCTGCATATGGAGCAGAGTAATACTTGTATCTATAATCAACAGATGAAGAGGAGAAAGAGAAGAGAGGGGGCATAAAACTATGCCTCAGTATTCATGAAGGGAGAAAATAAAGGAGTAGAGTAGTTACTACACCACTGACAGGTCAAACACACCCACCAAACAGATGAAAATGCGATTTCCCTGCTCGCCTCTTGTGCTATTTTTATAAGCTTCAGTTTCCTGACAGCCTTTTTAAAGTAATGAGTGTTGTGCATCAGGGTTTCCTATTCTCTTTATTCTAATCCTGCTTTGTTGGTGATCCCCTTCACCTCATTCTGTCTCTAAAGCCTTTTCTGTCTCTGTCTTGCTTACTGTACTTTTCCTTTTCTCAGTTTCTCTCTTTTTCTTATTTCTCAACCACTCTCCTCTTCAGCTGTGCTGTCCTTTACTGGCTCTTGTCCGTTGTAGCCCCTCCAGCTACTGACTGAGCTTTAGGGTTTAAGTGGCTCACTGGGTGCTAATGTGGCTGTTATTAGATTCACACCAAATGATCCACACACACGAATGTAAACAAGCACACACAAACATACAGATAGTGTA
The DNA here is from genome assembly GCF_016859285.1 of Xiphias gladius. Lineage (NCBI taxonomy): Eukaryota > Metazoa > Chordata > Actinopteri > Istiophoriformes > Xiphiidae > Xiphias > Xiphias gladius. The sequence goes on along the minus strand of NC_053406.1, from coordinate 18,470,464 downwards.
TGAATGTGTTTTCCTTTTCTCTAGAGCTCCAGAGGGGTTCTGAAGAAATCCCAAAGCAGATCCTTCATCACGACACTCAAACAGAAGGTGAGGAGCAACGAAAGACGGATTGCTCTTTTTTCGCCTGATTCTTGATCTATTTGTGTGGGGTCTCAAATGGCAAAATCGGGTTAGTTCACTTTTAGGTTAGGTGGTAATGAATCATTTCTCTGCTTAATACCACATCATTAAAAAACTTTGGGTTTTTGGGTAGTTTTCTTTTTCAGGACGCCTTTATTGAGGAGTATCCAACTCCTTCTTTGTTTTATTTACCTGACACCCTGTTAGGGCTCTGACGCACCAAACTGGCCTCAAAGAACCAATGGTGTCTTTTGCATTTGAGGAAAAATTGAGCGAACCTGCAACTATATGGGTGAAATCACTAATGGGTTTTTTTTTTTTTTTTTTTTTTTTTGGATTACAGTTAGATTCAATTTAATTTATCATTCATTTTACAGTATAATATTGGTTTGGGGCATCAGTGTTGTGTGTGTGGTTGTTTTGTGTTGCAGACATTTGCTTCTTTTTTACCTTCCTCTTTCCCTCTTCTGTTTAGCAACTCACATCTCCTCTTCATTCTTTTATGCCTCCCTCTTTGCATATTATGCATCCTCCCACGTGTGTGTATATATGCGTGCATGCATGGGTGCATGTAATCTGTTGGCAAGCGGCCTAAACTTTAATTACTGCAACCTTCTTCCTCTTTCAACTCCACTTTAGCTGTAATAGAGGTGTTGCTACTCTCAGGAAAAAAAAAAAAACAACAACAAAAAAATGCACACTTCACCAAACACACACTTGCTATAACTACTGTACATACGCAATACCTAAAACACCCACCAACATGCACAAACACAGACACAAACTGCTACTACAATAACAACACCCTATGAATCACAGGCAATTTGCTAAAGACACACAACCACCAGCACCTCCTGGCCTGTAAAGAACTCTTAAACTGTGAGTTTTTGTGTCGGCGGTATCATGTATGATGTGTATCATGTTTATTTCAACTGAAGGGAGGGATATAGGCAGTACTCTTCTGCTTTTCAACCAGTAAGAAACCCCTCATTCCAATGTAACTTGTGTGTTTGTTAAAATATTCCTCTGTGTGTGTCCATTGTCCAGAGGCACTCCAAATCCAGGCTGTCATGCCAAAGCATGGACAAGGAGGAGGACAGCCAGGAGAGGTCTGGGAGGGAGGCCGGAGGACAGTTCAACAGGTGACCTTCGACTTGCTTCACCATTACACTGACAATCGCTGACAACTGTGGGGTTTGATAGTTGCTGACAGCTGGGAGCATTAAACAGGCCAGGGCATCAGTAGTGCCATGCAACCACTAAGGCTTCTCCAGCAATCATTTATGTGTGTGTGAGGGAAAGAAGTCTCAAGTCTGGAGACAGCAAAGAAGCGAATTCTGATGAAATTGAGGCCACAAAAAAAGGCATCACATATGGTTTTGTTACTCAGCTCCAGTGGTTCATAGCTGGGTTTATTGTGTAATATATGGTTCAAGATGGACATTTTATCCAACCACAGCTGTGTTCTTTTATTAGAGATTTTCTTTTTCTTTTTTCAAATGTAGTTTTAAGGCTTTGTTTTGACATTGACGTCATTCTCCTGGTTAAAATGAAAGATCAGTAAATTAGCAACACCACACTATAAAAATATTCAGTTATAAGTAAAGCTTCTGCATGGAAAACTTCACTTAAGTAAAAGTACAGATGTAATGGCAACAAATGGACTTGGAAATATTTTTGAAAATAATGGTTGCTCTTAGAAGTGAGGGCTCATTTCCCCAGTATTATATCATTACATTAGATTGTTATATTGGATGCATTAAAGCACGATAGTGTACATTTTGAAAGAAGAAATAACACAATATTCCACTTAAAAATGAAAAGTTGAATTTGGAAGCAATACAACACACCCCTGACCACTTTAATACAGTCTTGCGTTTTGCTGCTACAACCTCACTTTCTCTGATATGACCAGTAGCTAATGTTGGCTAATGGTAACTAATTGCAGCAGTCTTTATACTTTATAGTGTCAGACTTTATGACACCTTGTGTTTAGCATTTTATTTTATCAATAATTATTATTTGTGACCATAGTAGCCACAGTTCTGCAAAAGATACACTGACTCACTTTAACATGTTAACAACACTCTAATGTTGTAGTTGGTCAGGGTGGAGATGATTTAGACTGTTTGATATATGTTTAGGTAGTTAAATCTCCAAAAAATTCTCTATTTTAAAAACTGATCATGTATTTTTCTCTTAATCTTAAAAGTAAGTAGTAACTATAGCTGTTATATAAATGCAGTTGAGTAAAGAATGCAGTATTTCCCTTTGAAATGTAATGTTGTAGAAGAATAACGTAGCATAAAATTGGAATATTAAAGTACTGTAAAACTACTTAAATTAATTAAATGCATTTTGTTAATTTCCACCACCGCCTACGTCACTTTGAGTTTTGCTTGCAATGCATCCACTTCACTATCTGTTCATGTTATTATTTTAAAAAATAGATCTTAGTCACTAATGAAGAAAAAAAAGAGTCAATGTCATCTGCAGCTTGAACATCTCCCGATTCTTTTTCACACACATTCTTTGTCCACCTCCGGGTCTTTTGTCCTTTCTCTTTTCGAATGAGCATTGGCAACAAGTATGGAAATTCAGCTGTGTTTCCTCCCTAAGTCGCTCTCTGTGTATAAGGCCTTCGTCTCTCTTTGTTATCCCAGTCACTGTTCCTGGTTGCATATTCATATATGCATGTTCCCGGGATCTATCGCATTACAGATTCCTGCAAGCATGCATCTTTGTGGCTAAGTGACCGACTGTTTTTGTGCAAGACTGCGTGCGCATGACTGTGTGTATGTAGTTGTATGTGAGCGTGAATGTGTGTGAGGTTTGCTGCACTGAATGCACTCTGGCCCCTATTAAGCCTTTTGCCTTTGATGCTCTTTCCTGCGGTTTACAAGCTGCTTCTCTGATGGACAGTCCTCTCTTGCCTGCTATGTTTTTGCCACTGTAAATACTTAAATGGGTAGATAAGTGTGTGCATGTCTTACGTCACATCCATTTTACTTTATGTGTCTCATCTGTCCTTTACATGATCTTACTCACTCCTCTTGGCCCTCTCTTGCAACTGTCTTCTGCCATTTGGCAATCGTTGTAGGGGTGGAAGGAAGAGGAAGACGATGAAACTGAGTAGAGATCTGTCAAACCTGGTGGTGTTCACAAACTCTGTTGCCTCACAGGAGTGCCTGAATGAAGGTGAAACACCAAAGCTCTGACACCTGCAAACACACACAAGCAAATAGGTACATTGCAATCTTTCCCTTGAAGAAATTTTCTCATGCCTAACCCACGTTTCTCTTCAGGTACTCCAGGTGACGTTCTGTCATTCAGCGAGACCAGAGCGCAATCTCTGGTCAATCACAGAGCCGAACAGTTCCTGGCTTTTAACCAGAGGCAGCTGTCACGGATTTATCCCTCAGCCTATCGTATCGACTCATCCAATTTCAACCCCCAGTTCTACTGGAACGTGGGCTGTCAATTGGGTAATACAGCTGTCTGTTGCTCTAAAGTTTTGACCTGTTTGGAGGATGTCTGTTAATGAAAACACCTGGTGCCTTCCTTTTAGCCACATACATGTCATTACATATCAACTGAAGCTGCATACCACATGCACACACACATACAAACAGACTTCATCTGTGGTCTGCACAAAACACACTTCATTTACACATATCACATTATGCAGTTAGTTAGTGGCCATGTTTGCAGAGGCTAATGGGTATGAGCGTGAAGCAATACCCATTAAGCCTTTTACACTAAAAAGCCACTCAGTTGCGCATGGCATGTGTGTGTACTGTATGTGTTTGCATGTTGTGTGTGATTGAGAGCCTGCAAGTGTAGGAATTTGTGAGGATTAGGGAGAAATACATAAAGAAGCTAGAATGGCACTCAGTAGAGCGCAGACCTCTGCCAAGGACTATGTCAAACAACATGCACCAGACTTCAGAGAAAAAAAAATTCAAATTCATAGTAAAAGATCTGGATCTGCCCCAAAATTTAACGGGTTCTTTCCTGGCCCATGCCCCATCCCTCCCCCAAGTTTGGTGCAAATAACCTCCTTGGTAGAGGTGATAAGAATAAGATGTGGGAATGAGTAGTTAGAGCTAAATAGTTTAATCTGTGCAGAAATGAACAGCACGAGACAATCTAAGATCCAAAAGATTACCAAAAATAGAAACAGTTACAGAGGAGAAAATAAGTAAAAAGATAAACAAATGCCAACCTCTGAAGTAGATTATCTTTGAAGCAGTGGTGATTTGTCCTTTTTGTCTCCATTTTCTTTCTGCTTGTTTTTCCACATCCGTTTTTCTTTTTTTAAATCAAGGTTTCAAGGCTGTGTAGACACAGGCTTAATGAATAAAAGAATGAATGAATAAACCAAAGAGGAGCATTGGATAAATGCAAAAAACACTGACCCCTAGAGTGACAAATCAGTCAACTCATATGATTTGTGGTTTCTGGCACAGACTATTGAGCATCCTCTGTGATTTTCACAGATTATGTATACGACACCAATATCTGGATAACAACTGAATCAATGGATGACTGTACGTGGGTAGAGGTTTAGTGAAAATGAATAACTAAATAAACATTCTTCCTCATCCTTCCTTTTTTCTTTATCAGTTGCTCTGAACTACCAGACAGAGGGCAGGATGATACAGCTCAACAGAGCCAAGTTCATGGTGAATGGAGGTAGTGGCTATGTCCTCAAGCCCCTTCCCATGTGTAAAGGTACTGCAACGAACAGGCTGCATGCACATGAACAAGCACAAACACGTGTATACAAGCCATTGTTTTGATAATTTATATAAACACTGATTTTCAGTTTATTTGTGATTGGATCCATGAAACAATAAGTTATAGGCTCAGGTATAGCATTATGTTTTTGTAGGAATGGAACCATGTTGGATTTTTAACTCACAACTGAAATACATTATGTACATGGGATAAGGGGATTTTAAATATAAAAGTTTAATAAAAGATTAATACATAATGTAACGTGATATTTTTATACTGTAGTATAAATCAGAAAAAACAAACTAAATGAAAGATCAAACTCTTTAACTCTTGATTTCCAATTAAAATTATAATAATAAAAAATATTGCATAAAATGATATACACAATTAGAAGAAACAGTAATAAGTGATAACTTGTTCATCATGTTATATACATTTTCCGGTAATTCCATGTGACTTCATGTGTTTTCTTCTTCATGTGAATTCAATATATTTGCTGTCTTTGGGATCTCCGCTGGAATTTTTTAAGCGTTGTGAGTTTGAAGTATGTTTTTCCCCACCACATTCCCCTTACTATAGAGACTTGCAACAGGGAGTTAGCTGAACAGCAAAGCAGAGGCATGGATAATTTTCATGGCCGTGCTGCACATGTAGTTTATGATGCTGCTCTTTAAGATGCAGTGCTTATTGAGAGCGTACAACATGTGTTTTCTAGTGGACGTGAAAGCAACTGCGGCCACACATATTTATATAATCTAATTAGTTACAGAAAAATGAATATACATATCTCTTATTTTCTCACTTGTACATTTGGTATACAAATATATAGAAACCGGATCAAACAACAATTAGAGAGGGTTTGGATTTTGGGATTAATTCTTGCTCTGGTGTCTTTCATTCACTCCAGGCTCCTTTAACCCGTTCAGTGATGACCCACTTCCAGCTTACCCGAAGAAGCAGCTCATTCTCAAGATCATTAGTGGACAGCAGTTGCCCAAACCACCAGACTCCATGCTGGGGGACCGTGGAGAGGTGAAAACACACCAAAACACATACACTGTTTGCTCACATTCTCCATCTGTCTTTTTCTCTCCCAAGTTCTATTCTCTCTCTCTCACACACATCTCATAGTTGACTACTCAGAGATGTTAATCTTGTTCTCAACAGAAATATATATATATATGTATAATTTTATATTATTATTATATTATTATATTATTTATTTTATATGTATAAAACATCATAAAATAAAATATAATTCATTTTATTGCCCTTTCTCCTCTATCAGATTATTGATCCATTTGTTGAAGTGGAGATCATCGGTCTTCCAGTTGATTGCTGCAAGGAACAGACACGAGTTGTTGATGACAATGGTTAGACACACACAGATCAACTTGAACAACACCACAATATCACAATACTTTAAACTCACTTAACCACTGAAGAATGTTTCAATATGTCATTTTACACATTAGAAAACCGGTAAAGAATTACCTTAAATTATAAGAACTTCATTATCTGATTTAGTACCCCCCAACCTCCAGCTCGACCTCCTAACTGCTGCAGTTTCTGTTTTAAATAAATGGCTGACTAGTTCTTGTTGGTGGGACTACTTTTTTATTTTATTTTTTTTTTTACTTTTTCATCCTCTGAAAAGTGCCACATGCACACTATCATACTATATATACAATACACTATACATAATATGGAACATACTGTTTGTATGGCACACAAACAAAAGCAATTATAATCTGATGTCATCTGATGTCAACTCACCTCTGTGAGCTTCTGTGATCTTCTAATATTTATTAAAAGAAAAGAAAAAACAGGACAGAAATGAAACAATACCATAGCCACCGATGCTGCATTTTACTCTAGGCTTTGCAGCCCTGCCAGGATCAAAAGTCAGATTAACTAATTAGAGGCATAAAGGAAGGAGAACAGAGGTTGGTCTGCTGGTGTCACCCCTAAGATGTATCTGCAGTTGAGGGCAGGGGGAGAAGAAAAGCCTTCTGTGGGAAAGGTTATGGAGCCCTTAAAGCTCAACAGTATTATAAGATTAGTGTGCAGGGCACTGATCCATGAAATACAACATTTGACACATCATTTCTACCGGCTCCATCTGTACTAGTTTATTTAATATTTTGTGGGATGTACGTTAAATATGTGCTTGAATGAGACACTGATGAGACTAATTCTAATTATAATGACCGTATATGTGTGTATTTTCCTCAGGTTTTAACCCAGTATGGGAGGAGACTCTGTCTTTTACACTTCACATGGCTGAGGTGGCTTTGGTGCGTTTCCTTGTCTGGGACCATGACCCTATTGGACGGGACTTTATTGGTCAACGGACTGTTGCCTTCAGCAGCCTGATGCCTGGTCTGTGCACAAATCCTCAGCTTTATCTTTTTTTGTGTGTGTGAATGACATGAACTTAAGAGGGGGACACAGTTTGTCACTGGCAGTTACAATCAGTTTTAGTTCTGCTATTTAACACAAATAGTGCTATGGCTATGGGGCACATTATTCTGTGTCTAGTGAACCATGATTTGTACGGTAAAAGACCTGTGGCTTGGCAGGTTTTTTTGTTTTTGTTTTTTTTGTTGTTGTTGTTGTCCAAACCTATCAGAGAACTCCTGATGCCCTCTCCCCAGGCAACTACTACACAATCACTAGTATGATGAAAGCTGTTATCCTTCTTTGACTCACTTTCTGGCTCACATGCTTTCTCCGTTCATGTCTAACAACAGGTTACAGACACGTTTACTTGGAGGGGCTGACTGAGGCTTCCATCTTTGTGCATGTGTCAGTGCATGATGTCTACGGGAAGGTAAGTGCTGTATAGTCCTGGTGAGCACTGTAGCATTCCCAGCTGTGACCTTCTTTTGTCAACTGAGATTATATTTTGGAGGCAAACAGAAAGAAAGTGTTTCTCTTAAGACATCAATCCATTGAAGCTATGCTCCTTCAATCCTTTGTCTTTCTAGTGGAGCCCTCTAGTCCTGAACCCCAGCTTTACCATAATGCACTTTCTAGGATCTAACAAGGTACCCTGACGCCCTAGGCTCTGTGTGGTGCTGCATGAAACAGTAATGCATGATTCAAAAGTACGGTTTGTGTTCAACTGTATCTTCAATGGCTTGTTTGTGTGTGACATTAAACCACTGAGTCATACAGCTTAATTACAAGGTCAGTTTTTATTCAGAGTTCATTTTTTTTTCAACTGCTGTTGTCTTATTGTAAACAATGATGGGATAACTTGCAATGTAAGCATGCATAATCCACAACAGCTTCTTGCACATTGTGTGTTGGGGTTAATTTAAGGAGAAAGGGTGCCATCTATAGGCAAAGTATCTAAAGCATGCAACTGTTAAATCATTTCTTAACTTAGTTCAATACATGGCATATCTTTTCATTGTTTTCGTGAAAATTAAAAATTTAACTTCAAACTGTAATGTGCGAAAAGTTGTCTTCAGAAGTGCACCTTGGTTGATAATGGCTATTTGAGAAGAACATTTTCTCTGCTTTTTGCAGATACCCCCCCCTCTTATTTCCTTACTGTTGTGTTCCTCCTGTCCTCAGGGTCATCAGCTGCGAGGTATCCGGGGTTTGTTTAACCGTTCCTCCAAGTCCTCTGTGGATACAAACTCCGGTGGCCTTCGAAAACGCTCCATCAGTGATCACCTCCTGCGGCGCACAGCCAGCGCCCCAGCAAAGGGGAGGAAGAAGACCAAGATGGTGTTATCAGAGTCAGTGGCTTCGATATCAGACCAAAAGAATGGCACAGGTGCAGGGACAGGAGGAGAGGGTGTGTCAGGGAAGGATGGAGGGGCGGAGAAGCGGCTCCAGCCCCGAGCCCCCCTCATCCACAGACCTATCTCCATGCCCTTAGACAGGCTTCTGCAAGGGCAGCTATCACTCTGCTCCCCAGACAAGGAACAGCATGATATGGGTGCAGACACAGTCCTTGGTGGGTATTTTCTTCTCGACCTAGTCAATGAATTAAATATGTTTCAGAATTATCCAAATTACACCAAAATTACATCCATTCTACTTTAATTAGCGCAAATCATTATCTAATACTAGCACATACAAAGCCACAGCAATGTGTGGCATTAATTACAGAGTCCCTTTCGGCTTTGGGAACATTTTTGTTGTTTTAGCCAAGTAATTTCCTTAAACTGTATGACAAAATACTACGTTTTGTGATAAATTGGTTGGAGTTGAAATGTCTTAAAGGAACATTTTGCCTTGCTTTGCACACTGATTAATGTAAGATTTAACTTTTTCTGATTTCTCTCTCCTTTGCTTTACTTATCCTGCTACAACTATCTAAAACTCATGAACCATGTTAACTGATAGAACAGCCTACTCTCCATGATACCTTAACATGCCTTTTCTGTCCCATCTTCATTTGTTGTGCTTCTTTATAGTAGAGAACTGACTAGGATGTTCCAGCAGGTAATCTAAAATACCTATTGTCTGAAGGTTGCATCTTTCAAAAACATATCAGTATTGCGTCCACCCAGTGTATTTTGTTTGAAAGTGGTCTGAGAAATATATTGGTGTGTCATTTGATCCCATTTGACCAAACCAATCCCATTTGACCATCTCTTTCCTAATCTGATGTTCGCAAACGTGGATTCTTCCTTTTTTTAACTTCCACAGCCTCATTCTCCAGCTTCCCCTTCACAGTTGTATTTGGTGATCCATTTGTCTTTGTATTGCTATTGCCTTGTATTGGCTGGACTGTTAATTGTTGTCATTTAATTGTTGGTTGGATTGGTGTTCAACATCAAATGGTAGTGTATAAGCCTATCTTTATTAATCTTTTTGTTCAATTGTCTGTGTCCACAGGAGCTTGCCCCCTCAACAAGCCCAGGTCTTCCTCTGTGGACCTTCTCATTGAATCATGTGCTATTAAACCAAGCATCTCTTCCCCTTCTAAGACACATACAAATAAGAAATTCGACCAATCAGAGGAGGCTTCTTATCTGGTTATTGGTGGAGGAGACGTGAGAAAGGAAGAAGACTATGCCAATTACCAGTCAGAAGACAATGGAGTCAACAAATCAAAGATCATCTCAACCGGAACAGAGAAAAACTTTTTGGTCTCACATTCCACTGATGACAAGATGAGATCACATAAACCCGAAACATCATCAAACAGCACAACATTCACAGTTGCACCTTCAGTCTCCTCATCGTCCTCCTCTGCCGCCTCCTCTGTGGCTCCTCTTTCTCCTGTCAGTATGGACTGTGATCTGAAGAATCCCAGCTCTTTGCATGACAGCACCATCTCCAGACTCATTGATGCTGTGTCCTTAGGCAACGACCACGACACATGTGGCTCTATTTCTGCTCTGATTGGTCAATTTGAAAGCACTGTTGACCAAAATGATTTCACATCATTATCTCATGATCACACTCCTTCCCATCACTTAAACTTCAGGCCTACCGCTCCTAAAGCACTGCAAGATATAAGGTCTCCTATCAAGTCCAACCCAGCCTCTCCTAACAAGGAACACCTTATAAGTCCCCAACAGGTTGCTCAAAAAACGAATCCTGTAAATCGTCAAATCCTTTCACCACGCAAGATTTCTCAGGCAGCTACAACTGCTCCAGGCCTCTTCTCCAGCCCAGAAACTGCTGAGCTTGAGGAGGTTTACACCATTCTGGATGAGGAGGTGCTGTTGCCTGTATCAGTGTACAACCTGAGGAAACAAACAGTCCACATTCAGGCAGACACTATGGAGAGCATGTCCTCAAACTGCTTGGGGTCCCCTCCAGCAAAAGTAATTCAGGGTTTAGGGAAGGGGCACAATATGGTTTGGGATGAAATGCACAGAAAGACGTGCGTAAGTGAAGGAATTGAGGCGGCAGAGGAGAGTGTATATGAGGAAGTGTATGATCCCCCAACACCAGTGCCTGAGATAGAACAGGGTAATTCTAAAAGGTACATGAGCTCCTCTGTAAACGACTGTTTCCAGTTTCTGCATGACTCACCTAGAAATGCTTTTGCGGAAGTGGAGATTAATGTTGATGAAGATCCACTGGATATGATGCTGACCTCACCGAGACATGGCAGCCAATGGGAGGGGCTCATAAGTCCAACCAAACGCCGTGCTATCTACGAAAACCATGAGTCCACTCCCAACTACTCCCAACAAAAACAGCCTTCAAAATACCATGATCCCAAACAACAGTACCCATCACATGCATCTCATGTAGCATTTTCACAGTGTCCCTCCCCAATGAACCAACCTTCCTATCGGCTGTCCAGTTATGACCAACACCATATCAACTCTCAGCCTTCACCATTCCACAGACCTGTCAACTCTAGACCCTCAATCCCTAGTCCGCAATGTCAGAACAGCTATTGCATTCCTCAAGGCAACGCTAAGGCCCCTAACAACAGCAGAGACTTCAACAGTTCCTACACACAACAGAGAAGCTATAGTGGCAGCCAGGTCCTAAACAGGTCTCATCAAAACAGGCTAGGGTATAAACAGATAGAGGGGGAGCAGGTGAGGTGTTTCCACAATGGTTTCTCCTCTTCTGAAAGCCTCCCTGGCCATTCTACAGTGTCTATAAGCATGTGTAGAGACAGAGGACTATATTCCCCCTCTTCAGACTGCAATGAAGTGTACAGCCACCTGGACTATGAGTGCATTACACCCTCATCAGAGACTTGCCAAAGTCAAACACAATCACCTACCCTGAAGCAGTCATGGAAGCAAAATGTTTCCCTCATCAATCGTAGGCACCAGTCACAGCCTGAAACCAGTGTTTCACTGCACTCAAACTTAAGGCCTTTATCAACTCGTTCCCAGTCTGCTACCATAGACTCAACAGCCCCCAGCCAATGTAAGTCCAAATCCCTTGGGGACCTGACCTCTGAAGACATATCATGCAACTTCAAGAGCAAATACCACATTATTAGTCGCAGTTTCATCACTCCCCATATGAGGAAGCAAAAGAGGATGGGCACCATGGGGGAAGTAACTTTCCAATCACAGTCTTGTGATCCACTTACAGAGCAGTTACGTAAGCTGGTCAGTCTAGAGGGGGATGACAGTGACACAGAGAGGCCCCAGTCTCCTCAGTTGGATCATGAAGCAAAATCCCCACTGTCACAGCCCCAAGCAACAAGTATAGCTCCTATGGTTCCCAGGGATGCAGATGATTCCCCTCCGCTCCTTACCCGTCGCCTATCTTCTAGGAGCCAAAGCAGAGTACGTCACATCAACAGCCGTGCTCGCGAAAGACAGCAAGAGGCTCTAAAGCCTCGGGCAGGAATGGTGATCAGTGGTACCGCCAGCATTGGTGGGGTGGTATTGAGGAATAAACCGGCCTCACAGAATCCACCAGCGAACAGACACTCAACTGGCTCTTACATAGCAGGCTACCTTGGTCACCTGGAGGACAGGGGACTTCCTGAAGGTGCTTGCACATCATTATGTTATGGAAATGGGGATTATTATGGAGATCGGTACTTTACCGATGACTCTCTTCCGAATGCAAACTCCTCCCACTCAGAGTCAGAGCCCGAGGTCTACTTTCTGCTCAGATTGTAGCTCTGATACAAACCTAAAATGAGATAAAGAATTAAGCACTGATTTTTGATGATGTTCAATTACACCAAAAGCCAGAGGATCAAGGAAATAAATATTTGCCATTGTTTGTTCCCACGTTCACAGACCAGTAGGTTTCCCTTAATCTGGGCTATTTCTAGAAAAAGATATAGTCTGTGCAATATCAGTGAAACATCACATATAATCCATGGTTGGATCTGACAGCATGAATTTCCTGTATGAAATTTCCACTATTCAATAGTGAATGGTCTTTCTAGTCTGGCAGTGTTGTCTATATTTTGCTTAATGTGTAAATGTACTTGGGAACTTTGATTCCCTCCAAATGGCTTCCTAGACTGATTGTACAGATATTTGTTATCTTTGTCCCTGTGATGTACTGTCCAAACTGCGTACATTGACTATGAAGCAAAAAAAAGAAAAAAAAGAAAAAAGAATTGGGTTTTAAGAAGAGAGGGAATGTCTTTCATTGTATAATTTGAATGTGTAGTGTTATCAAACAGCTACTTTTAATAGATGGGATTCATCTTCTCAAATCAAATGTAAGTCTTCCTTCTGTTTCCAGTGGTATTTCTTTATTTGTGTTGTCCGAAATATTCCATTCCATTTTTTTTTTAGTTAAGAACCAATTCTAACTGTACATATGTTTGTGCATGTTACCTGTGAACATGTCAAGCATGACTATGCACCAGTTTATATAATAGATGTTGCATTGCCCAACAGCATTTGCACAGAACAAATAGTTGCATTGTATACAATGGAGGACACAGGCTTATTTGTAATGGGTGCAATACAGTACATAAATGTCCGTGCTTGGACTTGTTGCTCTCTATTATTTGTAGAATTTGAAAACATGATTGCAAATTTCAAAGATTTGGAGTTTAAAGGTTTTTATTTTTATAATTGCTTTGATACAGACTGCAAAAATAATCTCTTGTTGGTTCTGGTTATTTTATTTTGTATAACAGAGTGACAGCTACACAGGGCCAGGCTGAGGAGGGGAGCGTGGCAAAGCTGCAGTTTTTTAAAATTATTGTTTCAGCGTTACACCATCCTTTATTTCTTTGTATTGTTGCTCATTGGAGTACTGTGAGCATTTTCCTACCAATGCAATAAAATGTTGAAATATTTGATTTGAAAAAAAAACAAGTTTATCTCCTTTTTTACTCAAAATGTGACATAGTAACAGATAATGAATCAAGAATTCAGTTCCAGCGCAAAATCTATGTCTTATTAAGTTGCAGACAGTCTCATCTTTCCCCATATGACACCTTAAACATAATGGGATGTAATTGCTCATGAAATTACTATAATAGAGCTGACACACAGCACACCTGTTGCTCTGGGCATACAATTCCCCACACTGGTTCCAACTTAGACTCCCACACTTTGTTAAGTCTTATGGATCAATCACAGTCCAATATTCCTTGAGACTCTTAGCGAAAACACAATCATACATCAGTTGAATAATCACTTTCACGTTTGATGTCCACTTTACAACTCATTAATATTAGAGTTAAGTAGCATCCCAAAACTTTTCACTTGCTTATCCTGTATCTCATTTACTCTGGGTAGTTCAACTCGTGCAGTATTATATCCAAAGGTGTGTAGTGAACAGAATTTACTCAATTTATTTTGCTTACATGTACGTAAGTAACTTTTTTGATTAAACTGTTCTTGTTGGAATTGCTTTAATGCAGCATACTTTTTACTCATTCTTGAGTAGATTTTAGAGAAAAAATATCACTTTAACTCCTTCACATTTGTTTACACTCATTTTGCTACTTTTATTTAGGCTATTTATTATTTCAAGCATTCAGGGACATTACCTTAAGAAGCTGGTAGTCTGCTGATCCCAGGTCTAATGGTGCTCTCTGTTATCCTACTACAATCATGCCTTTTCATGACCCTGTTCATAAGCAGAATAATGGTTGAAGCTACAACAGGAGATTCAGATAATACAAAACATCCTTGAACTTGCTTTTTCTTTTTCCACAGTTGGAGTTTGGTTTTCAAACAGCGCTAGTTGAATACATAAACAGACCACAGCGCAGAGGGCAGCGAGCTCCAGTTGTGAACGCTGTTCTGAGGTCAGTAGAGAAGTGCTGACACTGAACTGACAGAGAGCGGTAAATGTGTCTGTTGGTTTCATGGTAATAAGTTCATTACTATATACACAAGGTATATCATACTTCAAAACTACCCATGCTTTCTGTCCCAATGTAAATATCTCAGCTAACGATGTGCGTCTTCGCCCCCGCATTGGTCACAATTTACATAGAAAAGTAAAGAGCAAATGTGAACACCCGTATTTACCCTAATAGACAATTCATGATGATACAATACACCATTAGCATCATAATTAGCTAAAATTAGTCAGTTGATATTATTTATTTTTAGCAAGATTAGAGACTAACTTGTCCACTTCTTTCCAAATAAATAAAGAAGACAAGATGGCTGCCTGGTACCATGGTGTGCGACCGAGTTTTTTAACTAGCTACAACAAGGGAGGCGAGTTACAATTGGATATCAGGTAGATGGACATTAAATGCGGTAACTACATTTTCAGGACAAACGACAATGCTATTTTATACATATCTAACTGCCACAGTGGAAATATCAATTCACATGCCTACCTGGTGTAAGACAAGCAGGAAGACAAAGAAAGAAATGTGTTGCTGTAGGAGATGAAGCTACTACAAACAAAGATGGATAATATTGAAAGACGGCTCAACAGCAAAAGGGACAGCTTTATGGAAAAGGTGTATAGAAAAAAAACCTCTGAGCTGAGATTTCTAGGCAATGAGTTGGTGAAGCATACCTCCCAAGACGCACATGCAGCTGCAATGGGCCGAGCAGGTCCACCTGGTATAGGTGGGAGAGGCTTAGGAAGATCTGCCCAACCCGTAAGCATAGTTGACTCTTTTTGTTTGTCCCTGATATATTGGGACATCAATGGCCGGACTAGTTTGAATTGTAAACTTAGAATTTTACTATTGCAGAAAACCCTGATGTTATTCATTAAACGAAACACATTTATCAGGTGATGATCAGATTGACTTTCCAGGTTACTCCTGGTTTGGAAACAGTTAAGGAAGCTACCTATAAGAACCTTAGAGCAGTTGGTATTTAAAAATAATCTTGGTCTTAAAAATAATTTATTGGAACATTTTATATGCATGGTGCATAAACCCAAGGTTGGTGTAATAGTACGCTTGGAAGAGCGGGCACTGTATAGTCTAGTTATTTTTTCTTGCCATTTATTACCAGAAGGATTTATTTATGTGTATTTGTATAGGGATAAGTAGAATGAACCAATGCCACTTACCACAGCATTTATAGTCTAAGCTAGTTTGCAGTGCCTGTCCCTAGATGGGCCTTTAAAGTAAATAAAACACAGCAAAAAAAAAAAAATATATATATATATACATACAAAACAGCACAAAACACAAACAATTTACAAAAGGTGATACAGTGAAGTATCATAAAACCATAAGGACCAGATCATGTAAAGCACTGACATGATTTCCCCTTTTTTAAAAACCATTTCAGTTTGAGTCTAAAATGAGGCATTATCCATTTTGATTTCTGTGGGTGAGAAGCTCTGCATGTTGATCCACTCAGCAGAAAAAGCTGTCTGTCCAAATAAGGATTCATGAAACTACACTGTTCACTTCCAAGTAGACAATCCTCCTGCTACTGAGCCTGATAACGTGAGAAGAACCAACAGGTCACTGAGCACCTTAGGAGTTTGGTTATTTAGGCTTTTATAGAGGAGTTTAAGATTAGCACATTCAATGAAATGATCAAAACACATATTCAACATATATTAAACATCTTAAGAACACTGCAGTGTTATGATCTTATTGGCTTCCTGTCCAAAACTTTAGGTGCTAATTATATATCATCATAAGAGGCTTGATTGTCGTTGATAATGAGTCAAAATGTTTTTGCCATATTTTGCCATATTATTCATTAACGAAGTTAACACTGTGTACACCTGCCTATTCATGCCTCAGCCAATCATGTGTCAGCAGTGTAATGTATAAAATCATACAAATACAGGTCAGGAGCTTAAGTTAATATCAGAATCAGAATGGGTGAAAAATGTGATCTCAGTGACTTTGATTGTGATGTGATTGTGGTGTTGGCCAGGCTGGTTTGAGTATTTCTGGAACTGCTGAGTTTACTCAGTGGTGAAAAAACATCCAGTTAGCAGCAGTTCTATGGATTGAAACACTTTGTTAATTAGAGGTTAGAGGAGAATGGCCAGACTGGTTGGACCTGACAGAAAGTCTATGGTAACTCAGATTACTCTTTACAACTGTGGTGAGCAGAAAAGCATTTCAGAATGCACAACACGTCAGACCTTGAGGTGGATGGGCTACAACAGCAGAAGACCCCGTTGGGTTCCAATCCTGTCAGCCAACAACAGAAATCTGAGGCTGCAGTGGGCACAGGGTCAGCAAACCTGGACAGTTGAACACTGGAAAAACGTAGCCTGGTCTAATCAATCTGGACTTCTCCTGAGGCACGCAGATGGTAGGGTCCGAATTTTGCATCAACAGCATGAATCGATGGACCCAACCTGCCTTTTGTCAACAGTCCAGGCTGGTGGTGATGGTTTAATGGTGTGGGGAATGTTTTCTTGGCAAACTTTGGGCTCCTTAATACCAATCAATCAAGCTTTGAATGCCACAGCCAATCTGAGTGTTGTTGTTGACCATGTGCCTCCTTTTATTGCCACATTTTACCATCTTTTGATGGCTGCTTCAAGCACGATAATGCACCATGTCACAAAGCAAAAGTTGTCTCAAACTGGATTTATGAACATGACGATGAGTTCAGTGTACTTCAGTGGCCTCTCCAGTTATCAGATCTGAATCCAACAGAACACCTTTGGGATGTGGTAGATCAGGAGATAGGACGCACAAATGTGCAGCTAACAAATCTGCAGAAATTATGTGATGTAATCATGTCAGCATGAACCCGAATCTCAAAGGAATTTCCAACATCCTGAGGAATCCATGCCATGAAGAACTGAGGCTGTTTTTGAGAGCAAAGGGAGGCCCTACCCAGTATTAGTATGGTGTTCCTAATAAAGTGCTCAGTGGGTGTATACATAATACATTACAGTCTGGTTTGTAGTTTTTATTTTGGCTTTGGAAATAATTGTTTGATTCTAGAAAGTTATACAACTGCTGAGGGACATTTTTATCCAAAACCTTTGAATTAGGTTTATCAACATTGATATATTTGAAATTATTGGCCAGTTCCTCAACAGAAGAAACAAAAAAAAAAAAAATGCTTTTGTCTGGTTTTTCAGACTTAACAATTTACCTTGTGAAAGAAAATTTTCAATCAAGTGAAACATGTTTCACTGGGAAAGCTGCACTGTCCCTGGTTGGAGGAGACAAACGCAGCTGTAATATAACAGCCTCTACGCCTCGTTTTGCATTTTATGAACTACCTGGAGAAACAAGTACGACTTGATATAATTTAGTATACATTTAACATTTGCTACATCAATGAAAACAACAACTGGTATGATTATAGTGTAGAAAGACTGTCCTTATGTAATTATATGTCTAATGCTCTCCTCAGGTGGGCAACCTGTTCCTTTGCTCATTGGTGTGTCCTAGTCTATAATAGGAATAATACTGTCCAGGATCCTGGGGCCTCTCTGTACCGGTTGTGAGTTTCATTACCTTATGAACTAAACCTCTGATGAGCAATTTTTTATACAGTCTATATGAAAGTGATACTTTTTAATAAAAACGTTTTAATCAAAAATGGTTGTAAAAAACTGTCAAAAATGTTTCTGTGTCTTTCCCTCAGATCAGCTAACTCACTAGCTGCTCTGTCTTAGTGACAGGCCAAAAGTTTCCTAACTTCTTCAGAACAATCCCCAGCGATATTTATCAAGCCTGGGACATTGCACGACTGGCTATACGCTTCCACTGGACTTGGATTGGAGCTGTCCTCGAAAACAATGACTATGGTCATTTGGCTATACAGGTGTATGTTTTTGTTATTACTTTTGTTACTATTTTTGTTGTTACTGATATACATATATCACCTTCATATATAGCACAAATACTATATACACATATATATATGTGTGTGTTTGAGCAACTAGGCTTGATATTGAATAATAATGCGTTTACTTTTCATACAGGTTATCATCTGTGCCATATGGCTGTCCCTCAGTCCCCCTGTTCCTCATCATGATCTGGGGTTCCAAGGGTCAAAGGTCACCCTGAAGTGTGCCATGGCCTCTTTGGTGGGCTTCTCTCTGGTTCTGGGTTACATTGGCCTGCTGGCGTGCACCTGTCTCATACTGGCCTTTCTTGCTCGGAAACTCCCTGACAACTTCAATGAGGCCAAACTCATCACTTTCAGCATGCTGATCTTCTGTGCTGTCTGGGTGGCCTTTGTACCTGCTTACGTTAGCTCTCCTGGGAAGTATGTTGTTGCTGTGGAAATTTTTGCAATCCTCGCTTCTACCTATGGCTTACTGCTCTGCATTTTTGCCCCCAAATGTTTCATTATTCTTTTGAGGCCTGAAAAGAACACGAAGAAACACCTGATGGCCAGATAGTTTTTGTTGCCTCAGCCACGCACCATCCATATGTCCATGTGTATGTGTTATGTCAACTAGTTTCATTGAAATAATGCTAATTCTTAATGTGCCACTCATAGTTATGGCTTTTATTATTAGCTGAATAACTAAGAACATTTCTGCTGTTCTTAGACACCATTAAATGATACTAAAACACCATCCATTGAAGAAAAAACAGAAATTTAGATGCAATGTTGCTCACTAAAAAATGTATTAACTTACTTTGCATTAATGTGGCTAATTGTTGTCTATTCCTGTGTTTGATAGAATAGTGTACCTCAGCTGAATAAAACTATTCACCAGTTTCCCGGAAAGCAGAATATATTAATAAAAAATACATTACTCTAATAGATAAGTTTTTAATTGATGATAATGTAGCTTATTTACCAATCTATGCTATATATTACAGTAAGTAAATTATAAAGATTTAGCACTTTGTCTGTGGGTCAATGTCACGTTTTGTCTTTACATAGTTAAAAGAAGTATAACAAGTATATTCTAAAAAAGGGGCCTCAGAATGACTCATCTCGGTATCAAAATCATAGCAGTGAAAGATATAATAAAATCTGCTCCCCATTACTCTACCAGCAGTTAATACACTTTAAAGATGGAGTGATATGGTGATCGCAGGGGCTGATGCAATGGACATTGTTTTGTTTAAACTGCGTGTTCCCAATAATGACCAGTAGATGGAAGTATTATACCATCTAACGGTGCTCTGATGCTTCTGTCTGTATCTCTCAACAAGATTGTGCAGCTGTGTAACATCTTATTCTTTCCCTACTTGTATTTGCTCTAATAATGACATACAGTAACTTCCTTTCGTCTCACATGCAGTACCCCTAGTACTTAGCAAGATGATCTGTTCTGTAGCCTAACATCTAGAAATCCGTTTCTCTCCGAATGCAAATTAGTAATGAAGTGAGTCTGTTTGTTAAGATTTAACAGTTTGTATGTAGGCAGCCATGCAGTCACAGAAAAGAAAATATGGAGAAAGTGATTAAGACTTTCAACAAAGCACCATTAATCCATTATACAAATATTTAATTCTGAATATGTTAAGAAAACTTAGTTACAGAAAAAATTAAATGCAATGCAGACTTCTTAATAGCTAGAAAATTAGTCACAAGAGTTACCAAGGTTTTATTCAGACATTCCACTGCTGTTTCAGTGCCTATTGTTCTGTATTTTTATTGGCATAAGCCATTGCTGACAATGGTATGTCGCTATTGTTCTATTGGCATACAGTATACATTATCTCTCATCGAGAGTGTGTCACTTGTGTATTTGTGTCACTGACAGATAACACTTCCCAGGAACCATTTAAAAACTGTTACCTAATGACACTTTTCTGTGTTAAGTATAGAAAGTATAATTACTACACAGCTCTTTTACATTCATCATGTGGAGGCCAGATAGAAGTTGCATGTTAAAGTCATTTTTTTCAAACCACATTCCATATCAAATGTAATTGCATATATTTTGAGTCTGAATAACACTCACGCTCATACAGGCTCATTCTTCCTTCGAAGGAAATTATTGCCAATTGACCAGTTCAGGCGTCACTGCTGTCACAGTCACCACAGTAAAGATGGCGTCACGGAAAGTTCAAAGGAAGAAGGCAAAGCCTATATGGAACAGACTGAAGGTTATTACAACCTTTATTCTTCCTCTTATTGAAATCTTCCATTTCACTTATGTTTTGATGTTTATAATGCAGACACTGGATCAGTCACAGTGGGCATTTACTAGAAAGAATACATTCCTTAGTTTCTCAGTCTGTTCCAAAAATTGAACTGCACACTTCAGCTCCAGTTTTATAATTTATCTACTGTACATTTTCTTTTATTGTGGACTGCAAAATGTGGCCTACGGTCTAAAACACAGTGAAAACAACAAACATGCACACAACCTCCTATTCCCCCTCTGTGCCACCTCGCCGTCAGTGTATAATGGGATGTAATTGTTCGTGAAATGAACAATGATGGAAATGAGGAATTGCACACCTGCGGCTCATCGGTACCTCCTCACTTAACTCCCATGAATTCAGTTTGATGTAACTTAATCCTCTGAGATGAGAAGACCCTTTGTCCTTTTGAAGCAGGGTTGTCCCATGCTCAATGAGCCTGAGTAAATTCAAACCTTTCAGCAGCATTTTGAAAGAAAACAATGGTTTACTCCTAAAAAAGTACCTGATCTACTCTGTATCTACTCTGTTGGTTGAAGCTCAGTGTTAAAAACACACAGCTTCAACTACTGTTTTTTATGCAAGTCCCTCTTGTCTATAAAATAACTGCTTAGATAAGTTACCTATGAGTCCTTTTAGAAGACCCTGTTGGTGCCCTGTCGAAGCTCCTTAAGGTTGTAATATACAAGCTTCTTACTGTACATGTACATGTAGATAAGCAGCAGTGTTGGTTTGGTCACATGCTTTCCTGTGTACATTGTGTGGAGGATTAAAAGGTGTATCCACTCTGAAGCAAATTAGAAAGTCATTTGTGGTTTACACTGTACTATTTTCCTTGAAAACACAAGATTTTGCATAGCAGGAATACAACTAAACACAATGACATTATGACTTTATTGGAAATTTTAAGAACATGGGTGGAAAAAATGACAGCACAAGCAAGTTCAATTTGTTTCTTTTACAAACGTTCTGTTACCCGTTGCTGCTGAACTTTCTACACATCCTTATACTGTATACTACCCCTAATGTTCAGTGCTTAAATCCATTTTGCAGGCATGTAGTATTGATTTCTGACATGATTTCATTCGTGTCTGGTGGGACAGTCCTGTAGTTTTTCATTACAATTTTTTCTTGATTTGCAGGAGCTGGTACTTAAACACCTGTTAAACCATCTAAAGCCCGTAACTGGTTAGATTTAAAGACAGCTAATATGTGCACATGGTCGGGAGAGGACTGGTTGAGGACTGCTGCCATTGACTTGGTGTTCCCCTCCAAGTCTATGTTGCAGAAACTGATGGATGCCAGGCCTGAATATACGGAGCTGTCGCACACCAGGGATAGATGGTCAACACGGGCTATTCTAGCTTTGTATCTGTGGCAGCTGGAAAAAAAGGTGGTATAGTAGGGTCAGACCTAGTTGCCTTGATGTAGCAGGTTTCCTCACTTCTAGCTAAATTGGAAAGGCAGATACTGGTGACTGGCAAGGCTATGGTCTCCTTCTAGATGGTGAGGTGCCACGTCTGGCTGTCTAAGACACAGGTGCAAGGGTAGACCAGGTTTATTTTCTTAAGCTGTCTTAGCTGCCATGTGCCATGTTATGCCCGAATGCTAATAAGATGATTCAGCAGGCACAGCATGCCTGCAATGGTGCTGTGGAGATGTTCGGGGTGCTTTGGCAAAGCCATGAACAGCTCACTGTAGCTGACCTTAGATGAAATGACAATATGTTTAAATGCCAACTGACGCAAAAGGTCTCAGAAACCAGCCTGCCCTTGTCATCTGGTTAGGATAGCGCCTAACCTGTGGGACCCCTCGGGCACACCACTGGGTAGTTTCCACTATGACTTGGGAATATAGTTTCCAGTTTCTCCACCATTACTTGTTTTTCACGTATACCAGCGCTGAAACAGCATCCTCACAGAGATATGTTGATGTGAATTGGAGGAGTTTTTTCAGAGCCAAAATTCAGGCAGTGGCTTCTTTGCGAAAGTCTGTTATAGAGCCATATCAGTTGCAACATCAATCATTTACTCCTCCAGTTTAATTGCCATTCCTGTCAACTTTGTCACTGTAAAACAATTTCAAATCCACTCTTCTGTATCAGACATTGCCTGCTTATCAGGAAAATACTTACAAAACTGCATACGTATTCCACTAACATGTGCCCTGAAAAACGACCTGCAAGTCAACTTTTCAAACATTGTACTGGCTCTGAAAATCATGATGGGAAAGCATTGCAGTTATTTTGTCCAGACTAATGAGTCACAACAATAGTTTTGTCAGAGGAGGTGAAGAGTGATGCATTTGTAACCCCAGGTCCTGCTTTCAGGTCAGTAAATCAGTTGAAAATGTCAGCTAGGTAAGCTAGGAGGGCAAGTCATTTTCGTCAGAAAATGTTTTAGCTGGTGGAGTTCATTCTCCAAAAGACAGAGTCTAACTACCTCTCAGACCTCAAAAAGTTGATTGAGAACTTTCCCTATGGAAAACGACAAGACTTTGCTATGTACAGCAGCTGGTGGTGGTCGTGGATCTCTGCCATCTGAGGTCTGAGTGAAGTCGTACTCCAGGTACATCCACCACTACTAACTTTGTACAGGCTAATCATTTGCTAGCATTCATTTGTTTTTCCACCATCACCCTAGAGAGGAATAATTTTGGATGTGTGCTGCTTGCGTCATCAATTTTACTTCCTTGTAAAAGGATTTACACTTAGTATAAATACTCATATCAATGCCTCACTCGTGCATAGTGGGAGGGGGTAATGCTTTTGTCTGGATACCGTTTTCAGACTTAACAATTTACCTTGTGAAAGAACATTTTTAATCAAGTGAAACATGTCTCTGTTAATAATGTGCTTTTTATTTTACATGTAGCTGACTTGAGGTTATGATTTTACATTTGGGCATGTGGAATTTAATGGGATTTGTCTTTGCTAACAGAAACTATTGAACTTTACCTGCATTTTTCTGAAGTTGATGCACTCTGTTGTCAGGGTTGATGAAGCAGGTTTGAGGTGAATTTTGTTTTACATAGACTGAAGTTATTGCACTTATGGTTGATGCATATTTTGACATTTAGAAAACAGCTTCCTAAATGTTTTAAATGTCCAGAACAGCTGCATCCATGTCTTGGTTGCTCTGGGTCCTCACTCGGTGGCCCTCCTCAGCCCTCTCCCTGCTGCTTCTTTGTGTAGTGGGCAGACAGATGGGAGTGGAGGTGGTTCAGGCGGTAGTGTGCTCCCGGTGGGGTGCACAGAGAAACAAGAGCCTCTCCCAGGATGGAGATGTGATTATCGGCGGACTCTTTAATCTGTATTACATACCCTCAGCTTTAGAGCAGGACTTCATCAAGCTGCCACATTATAAACCTTGCACTGGGTAATGACAACAACATGTACTGTATTTGTATAGGATTTATAAAATTATGTTGATATATATGAAATGTTTGGACATGCTGCTGTTTTTTTTAAATTCATGATGATTATTTATATCTTTCAGTGACTGATATTGTAGATTATCTCATTCACTCTTGCTTTTTTTCTCCTGTGGTCTCAGGTTAGATCTGGAACCATTAAAATATACGTATGCTATGACATTTGCGGTGGAGGAAATCAATCGTAACAGCACCCTGCTGCCAGGAGTGAAGCTCGGCTACCGTATAGTCGATAGCTGTGGCCGATACCCTTGGGCTCTGCAAGCTGCACTGTCCCTGGTTGGAGGAGACAAACACAGCTGTAATTTAACAGCCTCTACGCCTCGTTCTGCATTTTATGAACAACCTGGAAAAACAACAAGTATGAAATGATATAATTAAGTAGGCCTATACAGTTAACATTTGCTATATCCATGGAGACACCCCATGATATGATTATAGTATTGTCCTTATGTAATTATGTGTCTAATGCTGTCCTCAGGTGGGCCGCCTGTTCCTTTGCTCATTGGTGCGTCCTCGTCTACAATTGGAATAATACTGTCCAGGATCCTGGGGCCTCTCTCTGTACCAACTGTTAGTTTCATTACCTTAGGAAATAAACCTCTCATGAACATTTTTTTTAAACTCGGTCTAAAATCAGGAGGCTGAACTGATTTTAAAAAGTTTTCAAAAACATGATATTTCTGTAAAAATAGTGTCAAAAAAACATTTCTGTCTTTCCCTCAGATCAGCTACTTAGCTAGCTGCCCCTGTCTTAGTGACAGTCAAGAGTTTCCTAACTTCTTCAGAACAATCCCCAGCGATATTTATCAAGCCTGGGCCATTGCACAATTGGCTATACACTTCCACTGGACTTGGATTGGAGCTGTGCTCGAAAACAGTGATTATGGTCGATTGGCAATACAGGTGTTTGTTTTGTTATTATTGCTATAAATTGCCTGAAAAAGTTCCTTGTGTCACCTTCATATGTAGTACAAATAACATATGTTTGAACATGTTCATTGTTATGACCTCCATATTTCAGGTATTTCAGGAAGAGGTTGAGGGAAAAGGCGTGTGTTTGGAATTCATAGAGACTGTCCACAGAGAAACTATTGTGAGTGATGCCAGACGTGTAGCACTCACAATTCAAGCTTCCACTGCGAGGGTGATTCTGATCTTTTGCTGGTATACCGATGTAAAGGAACTATTTATGGAACTGACCAAGAGAAATGTGAGTAACTAGCCCGTGAATTTGTATAGAAAAGGGTGTTCATTATTACACAAAGACATTTTTTGTATTAACAAAATTTCAGGTGTTTTTCTTGTTGTAACTCATTTCAGTGTCCTCTTACTGTAGGTGACTGACAGACAGTTTCTGGCCAGTGAGGCCTGGAGTACCAGTGATGATCTTCTCCAAGATCTTGCCATCTCGAAAGTGGCAAGTGGTGTTCTTGGTGTGGCCATTCAAAGTTCAACAATACCTGGATTTGAAAATTATCTCAGAAATTTGCACCCTATTCGTCGTCCTGATGATGAATTCTTAAGAGAATTCTGGGAAAAGGAGTTTGGATGCAGTCCAGGGGACAAGCCTTTGTTTTCAAACTCCTCTTCATCCCTCAAAGCAAGGTCTGACCATCCGTCAAATGTTTCTACTTCATCTCTTGCCAAGGAGTCACTTCAGAAAGCTTCTCTACCCCCCTGCAGTGGCACAGAAACCCTGGAGGGACTGCAGCATCCCTTTACTGACACCTCCCAGCTAAGGGTGGCATATAATGTCTACCTTGCTGTTTATGCTGCAGCCCATGCCCTTCACAGCCTTCTGTCCTGCCCAAACAGAGACAGCCCTCCTGGAAACAACCGCTCCACCTGCTCTTCACCGTCTCACATCAAGCCCATAGAGGTGAACATGATTATCACTGTTTTTATCTTATCCACAAGATTAATAGTTCTTGAAGTTTTCTTAAACTGAATGTTGTACATTCATTCTTTGTATTCAGTTTTTTCTTTTGAATGTTCAACAGTTTGTTACCTTAATTTGTTGCTTTCAGCTATTGCAGCACTTGAAAAAAGTGAACATCACCACACCACAAGGGGAAATGTTTCATTTCCAAGGAGCCGATATTCCAGCAAAGTACGACCTTGTCAACTGGCAGAAGACTCCTGAGGGGCCATTAAAACTTGTTTTGATTGGTCGTGTGGATGGGTTTGACCTCCACCTTAACGAATCAGCTATTCAGTGGAGCAGAGGATCCAGTCAGGTAGACACATCAACAAATAAATGATTTTGTCAATTCATAAGATTATGTCATTGAGAACATTATTTTTTCTTTAGGTGCCTGTTTCAGTGTGCAGTGAGAGCTGCCGCCCAGGGAACCGAGTGGCCAACAGGAAAGGGGAACCTGTCTGCTGCTTTGACTGTATTCCATGTGCTGAAGGGGAGATAAGCAATACAAGTGGTCAGGAAATTACTCCATAACATTACAGAAGGTCTGGCTTGCAACCTTCGTTTTCCCCTTTGTGTTTTATTATCCTTCCTTCCCTCCTCTCCCAGATTCCCCCCACTGTGAGCGTTGTCCGTCTGAGTTTTGGTCCAATGCTAAACGAACTGCCTGCATCCCTCGCCAGCTGGACTTCCTTTCCTTTAACGAAACCTTGGGCATTACCCTGGCTACAGCAGCTGTGTCTGGTGCCACGGTGACGACAGCTGTATTTGTGGTTTTTCTTTACTACCGTCAAACACCTATGGTAAGAACCCGGCTTAATGTGGCAGTTTTTTGTATGCATTCTTTCTTTCACATGTCTTTCTTTCATCATCTTTGTCTGTTAATCTGAATCACCTCAAGGTACGAGCCAACAACTCAGAACTGAGCTTTCTGCTTCTTCTGTCTCTGAAGCTCTGCTTCCTGTGCTCACTAGTGTTCATTGGTCGTCCATCAGTCTGGTCTTGTCAGTTCCAACAGGCAGCTTTTGGGATCAGCTTTGTACTTTGTTTATCCTGCCTCCTGGTAAAAACCATAGTGGTTCTAGCTGTTTTTCGCTCAGCTCGGCCTGGTGCTGAAGCCTTGATGAAGTGTTTTGGTCCAGGCCAACAGAGAGGAAGTGTCTGCCTCTGCACCTGTATACAGGTTTGAATAATGTTTTGTTGATTAAAAATAGAGAGCATGTGGTCACACTGAGTAATACAGCCCACAATTTACAAGTCATTAATTTTGTTGTATGAATCGGGTACCAGTAAAATACTGGTTGCTACTGGTACATTTCAGTACCATTAGGAACTGGTACGTGTTTTACTAGTACCTGATTCATATAATACAATTAACCTGTAAATTGCTTGCTGTACTATCGGTCGTTATCGAACATTTGTTTTTATATTTTTGAGCAACTATGGTTGATATTGAATAATAATGCGTTTACTTTTCATACAGGTTATCATCTGTGCCATATGGCTGTCCCTCAGTCCCCCTGTTCCTCATCATGATCTGGGGTTCCAAGGGTCAAAGGTCACCCTGAAGTGTGCCATGGCCTCTTTGGTGGGCTTTTCTCTGGTTCTGGGTTACATTGGCCTTCTGGCGTGCACCTGTCTCATACTGGCCTTTCTTGCTCGGAAACTCCCTGACAACTTCAATGAGGCCAAACTCATCACTTTCAGCATGCTGATCTTCTGTGCTGTCTGGGTGGCCTTTGTACCTGCTTACGTTAGTTCTCCTGGGAAGTATGTTGTTGCTGTGGAAATTTTTGCAATCCTCGCCTCTACCTATGGCTTATTGCTCTGCATTTTTGCCCCCAAATGTTTCATTATTCTTTTGAGGCCTGAAAAGAACACGAAGAAACACCTGATGGCCAGATAGTTTTTGTTGCCTCAGCCACGCACCATCCATATGTCCATGTGTATGTGTTATGTCAACTAGTTTCATTGAAATAATGCTAATTCTTAATGTGCCACTCATAGTTATGGCTTTTATTATTAGCTGAATAACTAAGAACATTTCTGCTGTTCTTAGACAACATTAAATGATACTATAACACCATCCATTGAAGAAAAAACAGAAATTTAGATGCAATGGTGCTCACTAAAAAATGTATTAACTTACTTTGCATTAATGTGGCTAATTGTTGTCTATTCCTGTGATTTGATTAAATAGTGTAACTCAGCTGTATAAAACTGTCCACCAATTTCTTGGAAAGCAGAATATTTTAATAAAAAATACATAACATTAACAGATAATAGCTTATGTATCAGTCTATGCTGTATTGTTACACCATATACATTCATTAATTAAAAGTAAATAATAAAGATATAGCACTTTGTCAGTGGGTCAATGTCACGTTTTGTCTTTACATAGTTAAAAGAAGTATAACAAGTATATTCAAAACTGAAAACACTGGCCTATATAATTTTGGTGTTTACCACCTTGTACAGCATAAGAAAAATAAAAAAATGAATAAACATAAATAAAAGTAAGTTCCATGGTTGTGTATTTGCGTTTTATATTAATGCAACTGTTCTGCTTGCTTCCCAGGTTGTGCCATGACCACTGATTTTGAGTTTTTAGAAATTCAAAATTCTGAGAGGGAGTTACATCAGATTACAATTAATAATTTAAGAATTGCAATATGTGCAACAAGTCCCCCAACGTAAACGACCATATAAGTTCTTTGTCCCTACCCTCTGACATGACCCATAGGAGTGTTTCCTAAACTAGCGCCCCTATGGCAGCAGGAGATATGCCACAGATAAACTGTTACAATTTAAAAGACTATTATAAAATCTGGGGCATTTTCCTAAAATATATAGGGAACAGTAAATCAGAAAGTGAAGCTGACATATTATTCCTCTCACATCTACAATTTAAACTGCATCCAAATGGAGGGAAACTCTTTGCTTTTCCACTGTCTGTTTATTTTTAGTCTCTACTACTAGAAAAACCGTGCTTCTATGATATTTTTTCAAATTAAATTCATACGTTGATTGTTATACTGGTGATATTCTTGAATTATTTATTTTTTCACATTAGAATCTATAAATAGGAGCCCTTGCTTCTACAAATAGAAAAATATTCATCTTATTGTCTTAGATAAACTAATGCTTCGATTCAAGTGTCCGTTATATTTTATTTTTGCGATTTATATACACATGACTTAAGGTACTGCTACTGCTGCCTGATTGGTATTCACTTATATTTATTAATAAATCAGCTTACCTTTAATACTGAAGTGCTGGGGGTTGGGGGGAGCAGACTGTACAAGACTGGTCAAATGTGTGGTATCTATGGTTTTCTGTCTTATTGTTAACCAGTATAAAAAACAAACAAACATATATTCTGAAAAATAGATAAATAAATAATTACCTGTCATAATTACTATGGCCACAACATGTAATTTTGGGGCATTTGTTGAAAAGCCTGATGCTTTCTCAGACAACCGCTAGATGTCGCTTAACAACAAAACGTAACTAGAGTGGCACTTGGTAGAGCGCATACCTTTGCCAAGGCCAAATATTGACAAAAATGTCGAAAAAAATGCTCTATCTGGCAATGTTAACCAGATCTGCACCAAAATTTAACGTGTTCTTCCTTGGCCAATGCCCCATCCCTCCACCAAGTTTGGTGCAAATCGGTTCAGTACTTTTTGCGTAATCCCGTTGACAAACAAACAAACCAACATACAGACACGGGTGAAAACATAACCTCCTTGGTGGAGGTAACTATGGGTCGTAATAAGCTGCTTGCACAAACAACCTGTAGGAATCTTTTTTATTGGAGTAATGCCTCCATTTTTGAGAAGATCAGGTTAAAATCAGAGTGAGCGCGTTTGAAGTATTGTAGCATATGAAGAAATTAAATGATTTTTGTTTTTATTAGCAATGGGGGAGATATCTGGATTTTGTATAAAAGCTTGTGCCAGTGGTTCTCATGGTGATATGTTAAAACTGGAGAGAACAGATAACCTTAGTGTGTTCCCCTGTAACAACAGCCTTGTTAACAAGGCAATGGTCTGAAGCTGATAATTTGCATCTTAGGATACAAATCCTGTTCCACTTGGCTAATGTCTTAACAGAGATCTTGACGGTAACAACTGGCAGTAACAACTCTGCACTGACAGTATATTTTTTAACTGAATGTCATTTAATGATAACAGTCATTCATACTCATAAAGTTAAATTAAAACAGGTAAGCAGGAACTGTTATACATCAGACAGGCCCATTTGAACCAAATATCAAGTAGCTTATGTTTGATCATGCATGTAAGAAAAAATACTAATACTAGTACTAAATAATAACTCCATTTAGAAAAGAAAAAAAAAGAATACAGTGGCTTGGACCTGCACACGCCTTCAACTTCCACCTCCTACCTACAGAAAAGCTAATGATTTGCAATTATATGGTTGCTGATTCACTGTCACTCTTGAGAGGAGTAATTTGGGCTTGTGTACACATGCCATTGTGTTTACCTGCTTTCAAAAGTGCTTTACATCTATTATAAATAGCCACATCAACAGTTCAACTGTTCAGAGGAGGAGGGGGGTATGTCTCAGTTTAGATACTTTGTGAGATCCCAATGTAGGTTATATCAAGTGCATGAAAATATTCATTTTTAACTGTTTAACTTGTTGTTTTGCTCTACAGGTGGATGTATTAGTGCCAAAATAATATGCTTTTCCTTATGTATTGGAATGGATTTTATCTGATTTTACTCATTCCAGGAACTGTTTATAGATACTGAAATTCTTCCCAGTGAGAAAAGAGCTAGCCGACTGAGTATACAGTACATATTTTACGTATCAAGAACAGCTGCATCTATGTCTTGGTTCTCTTGGCTTATAACTCTGTGGCCCTGCTCAGCCCCATCCCTGCTCCTTGTGGGGATTGTGGGCAGACAGCTGGGGCCCAGGGTGGGACTGCAGGGTGTCCAGGCAGTTACTTGTTCTCGGTGGGGGACACCGAGTAGCCAGGGTCTGTTCCAGGATGGAGATGTAGTTATCGGTGGGCTCTTCATAATTAATAACAAACCTCCGGCTACAGAACATGACTTCGCTCAGCTGCGGCACTACAAACCTTGTACCGGGTAAAACTCTGAATGGTGCTATTTACTGTGCTTATATAAGAATAATTTGTGTCTTTGCATCTTCTGTCTAAATCTAAATTAGTACTGGTAGCTTTACAGAATCAATCAAAATTTTGACTGATATTTGTCTCATTCTTTCTCTCTTGTGGTCTCAGGTTTGATCATGTTCAATTGCAGTACATATATGCTATGGTGTTTGCAGTGGAGGAAATCAATCACAATACAACGCTTTTACCAGGTGTGAAGCTGGGCTACCATATTTTTGATAGTTGCGGCCGACCTCCATGGGCTCTCCAGGCAGCATTGTCACTAGTAGGAGGAGACCGGACCAGCTGTAATTCAACAGAGCCTCCAGATTATTCTGACATAACTCAGACAGAAGACAGGAGAGGTAGCTTGTTATGTGTCTCTATCATACCCTTTCCTTAGCATAAACAGATGAAATGATGACAGCAAAACGAATGAAAAGCTGTGCTTAAAAGAGAATGTAACATCTTTTTGCTTGTGTAAACATTATTTTTTATGTAACAAACCCTTAATTTAATTTCATATCTTCTAACGCTGCATCAGATGATCACCCTGTTCCCCTGATCATCGGTGGAGCTTCATCTGTAGCCGCCCAGATACTCTCCAGAACCCTGGAGCAACTCTCTGTACCTTTAGTGAGTTTTGTTTTGAATACAGCATAAACACTGTACTGCAGCTTTTTTTTCTTTCAGGGCGGTGGTGTCATTTTACATCACTATCTTTAACCCAAAGCGTTGTTTGTGTTTTGCTCTGTGGGAGAGGACCTAGTTTCATGCTAAATCTGCATTGAAAAGTTTCCTCCTTCCTCTGACAACTTTTAGGGATGAAGACAAAAAGTCTGGATGTGAATAAATTTGAGCACTTCCACTTACTTTTAAGAAAAGTTGGTACATTTCAATGAATTGCCTCAAAATAACTGAAGATGTAACTTTTTTGTCTTTTTTAGATTAGCTACCAAGCGAGCTGCACCTGTCTGAGCGACAGGCTCCGATATCCTAATTTCTTCCGGACCATTCCCAGTGATATTTACCAAGTCCTTGCCATTGCCCAGCTTGCTATACACTTCAACTGGACATGGATCGGAGCAGTGGTAGCAAACAATAATTATGGCCTAATGGCGATAAAGGTGTTTTCCATTTGTTTTTATGTCTGTTGTGCGAGAACTGTTATGGCATCTAGACAAGAAATCTACATAAATACAATATTTAAATACTTTTTATTCATCTAATCTTTTTCTTCCTTTCAACTGTATAAGTCAGATTTTTCAGGAGGAGACTCAGGGGGCAGGGGTGTGTCTGGCATTTGTAGAGACTCTCCAAAGGGAAAAAATTGTAAGCGATGCCAGACGAGCAGCACTCGCAATTCAGGCCTCAACTGCAAGGGTGATTCTGATCTTTACCTGGTACACAGATGTGAGAGAACTGTTTCTGCAACTAGAGAAAATAAATGTGAGAAACTGAAATAAAACTGTATATTGAATATAGTAAATGCAACACAGAACTGAAACATTTTATTTTCTAAACATTATGGCTTTTTAAAAATCATTGTACCTTGATAATGATTTTGTCTTATTGCTATCACTAGGTAACTGACAGACAGTTTCTGGCCAGTGAGGCCTGGAGTACCAGTAATAATCTTCTCACAAGTAAAGTGGCAAGTGGTGTTCTTGGCGTGGCCATTAGAAGCTCAGCTATACCTGGATTTGGAAATTATCTCAGAAGTTTGCACCCAATACATCGTCCTGGTGATGAATTTTTAAGGGAATTCTGGGGAGCTGAGTTTGTGTGCATTCCTGGGGCCACACCTCTCTTTTCAAATTCCTCTTCATCCCTCAAATCTGTGACCCCTACACAAAGGTCTAGCCATCCGTCAAATGTTTCTACTTCATCTCTTGCCAAGGAGTCACTTCAGAAAGCTTCTCTACCCCCCTGCAGTGGCACAGAAACCCTGGAGGGACTGCAGCATCCCTTTACTGACACCTCCCAGCTAAGGGTGGCATATAATGTCTACCTTGCTGTTTATGCTGCAGCCCATGCCCTTCACAGCCTTCTGTCCTGCCCAAACAGAGACAGCCCTCCTGGAAACAACAGCCTCACCTGTTCTTCACCGTCTCACATCAAGCCCATAGAGGTGAACATGATTATCACTGTTTTTATCTTATCCACAAGATTAATAGTTCTTGAAGTTTTGTTAAACTGAATGTTGTACGTTCATTCTTTGTATTCAGTTTTTTCTTTTGAATGTTCAACAGTTTGTTGATTTAATTTGTTGCTTTCAGCTATTGCAGCACTTGAAAAAAGTGAACATCACCACACCACAAGGGGAAATGTTTCATTTCCAAGGAGCCGATATTCCAGCAAAGTACGACCTTGTCAACTGGCAGGAGACTCCTGAGGGGCCATTAAAACTTGTTTTGATTGGTCGTGTGGATGGGTTTGACCTCCACCTTAACGAATCAGCTATTCAGTGGAGCACAGGATCCAATCAGGTATTAAACAGGGAAATAATACTAAACAAAATGTATGTTCATTGAAAATTTTTTTTGTTAGTCAGAATACATTTAGTTTGTCGTTGAGAATATGGGTTGGCTTATTTTTAGGTGCCTGTTTCAGTATGCAGTGAGAGTTGCCCCCCAGGGACCTGGATGGCAACCAGGAAAGGGGAACCTGTCTGCTGCTTTGACTGTATCCCATGTGCTGAAGGGGAGATAAGCAATAAAACTGGTCAGGAAATTACAATGTAAAACATCAGAAACCTCTTGGAATGCCTCCTACCTCCCAAAGTGCACTCACCCTAACCTCATCCTAATCTGTCCGCTTTGAGCTCATCTGCTCTTTTCCCCTTTATGTTTTACTCTCCTTTCCCCTCCCCTCTTTTCCCCATCTACCCTCTTTCCTCTCCCAGGTTCTCCCTACTGTGAGCGTTGTCCATTAGAGTTTTGGTCCAATGCTAATCGAACTGCCTGCATCCCTCGCCAGCTGGACTTCCTTTCCTTTAACGAAACCTTGGGCATTACCCTGGCTGCAGCAGCTGTGTCTGGTGCCACGGTGACAACAGCTGTATTTGTGGTTTTTCTTTGCTACCGTCAAACACCTGTGGTGAGAACCCAGAGTAATGTAAACAAAACTACTGTAGATTTTCAACAAATCCTTACTGGTGAGCAGTTGCAGCTGTTTACAGTTAGGGGTGTTTCATTTGATCCCCTATGGCACTTTTTCTACAAGGTACTGTAAAACAAACTACTACAGCAGTGAATAAAATATTAGGTTAATCAATTAATTATTTCCTGTTTGCCTTGTAATGTGTTTGTCTTTTTTAAATGAATATACATTTTCGTTTGTAGGTACGGGCCAACAACTCAGAACTGAGCTTTCTGCTTCTTCTGTCTCTGAAGCTCTGCTTCCTGTGCTCACTGGTGTTCATTGGTCGTCCATCAGTCTGGTCTTGTCAGTTCCAACAGGCAGCTTTTGGGATCAGCTTTGTACTTTGTGTTTCATGCCTTCAAGTCAAAACCATAGTGGTTCTTGCAGCGTTTCGCTCAACTCGGCCTGGTGCTGAAGCCTTGATTAGGTGGTTTGGTCCAGGCCAACAGAGGGGAAGTATCTGTCTTCTTACTTGTATACAGGTATTACATATGTGCTTTTCATTTTTTAAATATTTACATTAATTTTGATATACTATACTTAATACAATAATTTAATTACATTTTATTTTTACCAAGGTTATCATCTGTGCCATATGGCTGTCCCTCAGTCCCCCTGTTCCTCATCATGATCTGGGGTTCCAAGGGTCAAAGGTCACCCTGAAGTGTGCCATGGCCTCTTTGGTGGGCTTCTCTCTGGTTCTGGGTTACATTGGCCTGCTGGCGTGCACCTGTCTCATACTGGCCTTTCTTGCTCGGAAACTCCCTGACAACTTCAATGAGGCCAAACTCATCACTTTCAGCATGCTGATCTTCTGTGCTGTCTGGGTGGCCTTTGTACCTGCTTACGTTAGCTCTCCTGGGAAGTATGTTGTTGCTGTGGAAATTTTTGCAATTCTCACCTCTAGCTATGGCTTACTGCTCTGCATTTTTGCTCCAAAATGTTTCATTATTCTTTTGAGGCCTGAGAAAAACACTAAGAAACACCTGATGGCGAGATAGCATAGATAAATTAACAATGTATGTATTTTAGCTCATCAAATAGGGCCAATATTCAATATACAGGCATTGTTTAGGTTGTCTTGGTTTTCCTTTCTTCTTGTACATTATAGTTTTGAGTTTCCAAAAATATGAAATATCATATAAAACACTGTGAAAACTGTTGCTAATAGAGTATCTACTGTACATTGCCTATTACCTACCCTATGTAAAATTAGTGAAGCTATTAAACTTTTGAGAGATTTAAAAGTTTTTCATATTAAATCATTTTCTGTGTTGTAGTCACTGTTAAAAGACCAATCAGCTATTAAGAAACCACAGGGTGAAAGCAGCCTCTTGTTTTGTGCTAAATATTTTTTGTACCAGGTTCTGTTAACATTCAGATCACAGATTATACCATGGATGTGCATTAAAGGTTTTTATCAGTGAAAAATATCTGTATCTGTGCCTGATTCCTGCTTATATTGCTGGGAAGTGACTGGGATCAATATCAGGAAGACAAATACTATTCAGTACAGTGGCCATGAGATCTCATTGGACTGCGACAAAAGAAAACACATGCAAATAGAGAAAACGCAATAAAATACAGACACATGCTGTAAACGCAGAAAACACAAGCAAATACAGAAGTGCTGCAAGGGCAGATCTGTTATTCGGGGGCAGACCCAAATATGAGGACCGGACTCTCCATCCTCAAATGTGGGCTTGCTTTGCCCACCCAGTGCTCAGTGCCTACAGTATTTTTCCCAGAGGGACCAGGATACAAAACTGGAAATTAATGGTCTAGCACATGAGTTGTTGCAGGTTCTGCATGATGTACTCCACCACTGGCCTATAATTTCCTCCAAACTGACAAGAGTGAGGGAGTGGGGCTTGACCTTGATACTTATTTCTCCTACGTGGGAGAGGAACCCTTGGTTAGCAGAGATTGTCCAACTTCTTTGGAGCCACTGCACAGCGACCTAGTTTCCAAGGTCGGTGTGTCTTCACTCATGGGATTGGCCCGTGATTGGTCAAATTTAAACACAGTGGCTTTTCCCTATAGGGCCATCACTTCAATTTATTGCAACTGCTTGGACCACTTCAGAGAGCCTGGGCCCTACTCACAAGATTTTTATATGAAGGTAAGTCATGGGCAAGAGTGAAAAATCTGTTTCATTCCAGTGCCCTGTGACAGTGGTTCTCTCTTTTGTTCAGAAGCAGCTGTAAAGGGACAAGGCCTGTCCCACCACTAAGGACTACTTGGTGGCTATTTCAGCCGTTCGAATGGGTTCTGCAGACTGTCCATTCAGCCAGCACCTCCTTGTCTAATGTTTCATGAAGGCTCAGTTGTTTGTGCCATGGGCTTACTGACGGGTTTGCCAGTAGCTGCATACTGGTGAGCCCATCAATAAGCAACAACTCTCCCACTGGCAACTGATATGGCCAACACCAGCAGAGGACTGCAACCCCCAGCTGGGTTCCTTGCACCTTCCATCAGAAGAATGGCAACAACTTGGGCCCTGTAAAGGAGTGTGATTATTGAACAAATATGTGCTGCAGCAAGCTGGACTTCACCTTTAACCCTCGCAAGGTTTAGAGATAAGATGTTTCTGCCCCATCCCTGATGTACACTGTCCTGAGAGTCTGTATATTCCCATACTGAGACACAGAAGTTAATATTCGAAAGAGAATTTGAGATTACTTATTCCTTAACCCCTGTTCTCTAATAACATAAGTGAGGTGTCTCACCAGAACACAATCCTTGCTGTATGCAAGGATGAGGTGGGTTTATTTTGAATGACGAATGTAGCTGCATCAGCCCCTTTTAGAGGGGAGGTGTGTGGTTCCACCCTGACCTGAGCATTATGACTGCCAGCCTGGAATAATAGCAGAGGCTTCTGAGGATAACGCTGAAAGAGTGTTCCTCACTGTGAGATGCTTCACTCATGATATCTGAGTGCAGATATCATGGAATAAGTTACCTCAAGTTTCTGTATTTGGTTTTGTTTTCTGTTTTTGTAGCAGGTTTTAATATTTGGTTTGATTTTCGTATTTCATTATGCTGCCCATGTAATGTCAAATTGAAAAAATGTTTTTTTTTCATTTGTTTGTGTTTTGCATTCCCAAGTAGCAGTCTCAGGTAAGCACCAGGTTCATAATTTAGGCTTATTAAAATCACAGTTTATTTCTTTAAGTCATCACATTGAATGCATAGTGTGACCAATCACAAATAACACATGAAGACTGTATACATTCAAGAGTTGATTGCATGAGTTGAGAGCCTTCAGTGCAAATCTGGTACTGTTTTGAATAAAAAAAACTTTTCTAGGTGACACAGTGCAATAAAACACATTCCAGCCACAATATTTTAGGTTAAAAAAATAATGTCACCCAGAACACTGCAACCTCTCCCAGTACAATGATTTCATCCACCTGCTGTGCTAATTTTCAGAAAAAAAGATGCAATCAATGAGTTATTTAAGAACAAATTGGCCATATCCATGGAAACTAAGGAATATTCATTCACTGTTTATTTCCAAGTATGTCTCTTTTATGTGTTGAAATGGACGATTGTGAAGTACAATGTATTCAGAGAAAGTCATGAAGGCAATAATAGCATTTGTGGTGCCAGTACCTTGTAATTTAACTGCATCCTGGAAAAAAATGTAATCACTCACTGTGTTTAAGTATTCTTACACATATGATCCAAGGGGAAAAAGATTTCCTATTCAAAGACATTTCTTTGCCATAATCCCTTCTTTCTTAATCACTTAAAATTGCTATTACTATTATCAGAATCAAAATCAACTAATTTTTCCTATTTTTTCCTGTAGTTTTGTATTGTAAAGATTTTTTAAGAAATCAAGTACAGTTTTTATGACTCCATACCCCGACCCATGATAGCTTTCTTTGTGTTTCTCTCTGGTCTAAGCAGGATTATATAACACTTGGGTCCAAACAGTGCCACCAAGAGGCCAAAACTGGAGGCCAGGATGGCAAATACCTCCACTGCATCTGCATATTTGCCTGGTGAGCTGATATAAGCTGGGACGAAGGCCACCCACACAGCACAGAAGATCAGCATGCTGAAAGTGATGAGTTTGGCCTCATTGAAGTTGTCTGGAAGATTCCTTGCTAGAAATGCTAACAGGAAGCTAAGGATTGCCAGTAAGCCAATATAGCCCAGTAACACTGTAAAACCCACTGTGGACCCGACTACACATTCATAAACTATCTTGTCCTTGTCGTATTGGGTGTTTTTATGAGGTGCTGGTGAGGATGAAACAAGCCAGGCAGTGCAGATTGTAGTTTGAACAGAAGTAAGAACCAGAACTGTCCCTCTCTGCTGCACAGCACCGAACCACTTCAGACTGGCTTCACATCCTGGCTTGGAGGCCTTGAACACAGCCAGAACCACCATGGTTTTTACCAGGATGCATGTGACACAAAGCACAAAGCTGATGCCAAACGCTGCATGTCTCAGCTGGCATGTCCACAGTCTGGGACGGCCAATAAACAACAGTGAACACAGGAAACATAGTTTAAGTGACACCAAGAGCAGGAAACTGAGTTCTGAATTGTTGGCGCGTACTATAGGTGTTTGGTGATGATAGATGAAGATTCCCAGGACAATTGTACAGATAAATGTGCCCAGCAGCGAGGTGGCTGTCAAACAGATTCCCAGAGGCTCATGGTAGGAGAGGAACTCTGTTTTCTTAGGAACACAGTGGTCACGCTGTGGACTGGACCAGAAATCTTCTGGACAACTGGTGCATTCCATGGAGTCTATGAAAATAGGGAAAGTGTTGAGATACACGTTTACACTATATCTACAAACTGCAATATGTAAAAAAGAACACTCACCAGTCCCATTGCTGATCTCTCCCTCAGAACAAGGGATGCAGTCAAAACAGCACTCGGGTTGCCCCTTCTTTCTGGCCATGCGGGTACCCGGAGGACAGCTCTCACTGCACACTGACCGGGGTGGCTGTAGGAAGAAAAAATAAATATTGTTATTGTACACTCCTTTACACTGATATAATGAGTTATCCATGGGCCACAAGATAGGAGTCTGAAAAATCAGAAGTAACCTCTTTGGTTTCAAAGTTCCAGAAGATTTTGTCTTCATCAATTGTGAGTTCTTCACCTTTGAAGGTCGACTTCTTAACCTCCCCCACAACCTGAACTTTAGTTCTTCCATCAGGGAGCCACAGCCAGTTCATGATATCATAGATTGGTAAGACATCACCATTCTCATCAAATGACACTTGATCACCAAATGGTGTGGTGAAGTTGACCTTTTCCAAGTAATACACAAGCTATGAAAATCAGAATAAGGGGTATAGGAAAAATACCAACAAAGCATTTCCTTTAAAATAATGTCACATTACCTATAATACCCTATGCCTAGTGACGAGAGATCGTTCTCTCTGACCTGATAATTCTATCTTCTTCTATCACTCAGTACTAGGGAAAATCCTTTCAGCTATCTATCTAGCATTTACAATTGATAATCTCATATCTTGGTACTTACCAGTAATACTACACACTAAATGCTACTCCACAAGAAATAATAAAATACATGATTTGGTCATATAAACAGGTGGAGTACAAACTGATATCACACCTGCCATGGCTCCAATCTTCGCAAATTACAATAGTTGTGCCCTCTGCCTGG
This sequence comes from Xiphias gladius, assembly GCF_016859285.1. Lineage (NCBI taxonomy): Eukaryota > Metazoa > Chordata > Actinopteri > Istiophoriformes > Xiphiidae > Xiphias > Xiphias gladius. The sequence goes on along the minus strand of NC_053406.1, from coordinate 18,430,393 downwards.
CTCGCACTGCAGCAAGTCATCGAGGGCATATGCCAGAGCATACACAGCCTTGTACACATTATATTCTGGCCTGAGGTTTGAAATGTCCAAGAAGTCAGTCTCCACATTCTTTAGATCTTCCTGTCCGGTGCATAAAGCTCCTCCAGCCTCCACCCAACCTGCTCGAGGTGGTTTAAATCTACACTGAAATGTGTATTCCCAAAACTGATTTACCTGAAATATATTCAAAACGGTGTGTTATAAACAATGCCGTTATATTATTCTTGCAAATACTTGATCAGATTGCAAGGTTTAACTCTCACCACGTTAGTTCCATAGCTGTTGTTTTGGTGTAGGTCAGGACGCATTTGTAACAAGAAGTCCCTGAGCCCTGGTATTTCTCCTCGACGGATGGCAATGCCCAGTGTTCCACCCAGGTACGGCATGAGGTGGGGGGTCTGGAGCACAGCAGCTGCTGTCCAGGCTTCACTGGCCATCCACTGCAGGCCTGTCACATTCTGCCTCACCACCTGTACATTGCATTGTATCAAGTATATAAATTCATACTCCCATGCCACTAAAGTAGTTTCTAGTTTCTGCAGTCGATGTCATACAGAGGTGCAGTCCTGTGTTTTACACAGTTTTATGAGCAAAGTGATGCCTATCATAACTGGAATTCAGTATAATTGATCTGAGTAAGTGATCTAACTCAAACCCTCCTGTAACAAATAAGATGTGCAACTTATTCAGTTAATTAATATTTGGCTTACGAATATTATTTACTAAATATAGCTGAATTAAATCTTTCAGTTTGACATATAAAACATTAATCTGTTTAATTATATTATATTATAATCAAGTTGTATTTCAAACCCAACCTCTTCCATGAGGTTAATCAAGTGATTCTCATGTGCGAACACAATGACCACACGAGCTGTGGATTTCTTCATCACATGCACAATTCTCCTTAGTTCAGCCGGGTTGTCACCCCAGGGTAAAACCTCCACATAGGCCAGACAACCTCCATCAGATGAACCCAGGTCAGACTGGAAGGATCGGGCAGCGTGGAGTCCATAATCATCATCACTGACCAGAAGACCTGCCCAAGTCCAACTGAAGCGCTTTAGTATCTGAATCATAGCACGCACCTATGTGGATACAGAGTGGATGGATTAGAGAACAGGCTCAGAGGATCTTTTTACTGGAAATCCTGCTAAACAGTTTCCACAATGGACCATGTTTAAATATTTCCTTACAGTGTTATTATCTGACACTGTACAACTCTATCAATGACACAAATAATGTTACGGGTGAGATAAAAAAAATAGATATATTAGCAGTACAAGGATGTTCTTGGTGATGAATTTTTAATGGCAATTGCTTTATCTTAAGCATTTTCATTTTGCTGATAGATTTTCACCTGGAAAGCATCACTTGGGATCGTTCTAAAGAAGGATGGAAACTTTTGCCGGTCACTCAGGCAGGAACATGTGGCAAAATAACTCACCTGAAAAAAAAAGACTGTACATCCTAAAAACATTCAAAGCATTTACTTCTCTCTTTCAGCTTTATAAGGGAGATTACTCCATGTTCACCACTTCTTTAAATTTGAAATTAAATTAAAATGATCCAAAAAATAATTAGATGGTAAGGCAGAAAAACTTACCATGGGTACTCTGTACAAACCTAAGACAGTGGAGATGGCAATAGAACGTGTAGAGGAAGCATCACCCACAATCCCTAGGACTGGAGGGGTACCTACACAGGTCTCATGTAATATAACTTGTTCCTCTTGGCCACTGACTAATGACAATGCTGCACGGAATCCAATTCCTAGTTGGAGGCAGTTATCATACAGACTGTATCCCAGAGTCACATTAGGGAGCAGGTTGGAGTTTCTGTTGATCTCATCAATAGCAAAAGCCATGGTCATGGCCTGTCTGAATCCTAGAACATCAAAACTAACACAAAAATAACAGTGTTTACTACTGAAATAACAACATGATACTGCAGATTTTGTGAACTATGAAAACAGTTGAATACCAACAACCATAATAATCCTTGAATGTAAAATATAAATAAAAGGAGAATAGTAAAAGATCAATATGTTTAAAATGGCATAAATACACAATGTAATTATTTCACGGTGATATCTGATCCTCAGAAATACATCCTACTAATGGGACTGATTTTCCCCAGTTTCTGCTCTTTGCTGTTTCCCTGACAGACTCACCCATGGCAGGTAGGCTGTTGTGGCTCTGAGGTAAAAGACAGGTCAGGATAGGCAGAAAAGAAATGGACTTCAAACAGCCCACCTAGAACCAAATCTCCAGCCTTGTGCATCCCATTCAGATGAAACTGTCCCTGTAAGTGGCAGGAGGAGGAATAGAGAGGGGAGGACACAGCAGAGGAAAAGTAGGAATACAACAACATGAGCGAGAAAAAGTTGGGCTTCATAAATGCCCTCATGACTTTTCTCTGCTTTACGCCTTTCCTGAGCCCCGTCCTGATGTTTAACTGCTATGTCACCTCCTTTTATTGACTTGCAGTATTGTTTAATCTTGTGCACTGCCCATCAGGGCAGAAGAAGATGTGGGGGCAGTGCCTAAAATGCATTTCATTCGAGATTGATTTGTACTGAGTCAGAATTAATGTGTTAATTCTGTTTTGATAACATCTCTCCCAGGCCATGTTGGCAATGTTTCCAGTTGTGTATAACTGCAATGATTAAAGTCTACTGAAAATTGCATGACAGTCACATTATGACTCTATTAGGTTTTTTGCATGTCATATTAAGTGGACTTATGGATATGTATGTTAAGTTGTAGATAAATTAGACAGACTGTTTCAAGATTTCTTACAAATCACTCAACAGTTTAAAACCTGAACAGATATATACATGTATCAGAAGAGTCATTTTGTACTGAGTATAATCCCAAATTCGTGTGTATGATAAGTGTACCAAGCCATACTCACCAAATGCAAAAATCAGCTCTGAGTATTTGGGATTCACTATTGCACAATAATAGAATCAAGTAAAATGTCCACTAGATGGTAGCAGCAGCACACTAAGACATCTGGTGATCTATTTTTCACTGCACTGTGTGTGATAGAGGGTTATTGTATCCTGCTGGTACCTATGGTAACTTGGCAGATATCAGATATGATCATCTCTGCAGAAACGTGTGCAAGACAGGTTACCCCATCAGACCTTGCTGTCCCCCATCTCTCATTTCCTAGCATTTCCTTTCAGCTTCTTTACATTAAAGGCACACTCAATTACTTATTACAGAATGTAGTACTCAGCCAGTGAAAGAAGCTGTGTAATGTCTTTTCTGTGGAGCTGGATTCAAAAGTCTGACAAACTACCCCTGATATTACAATCAGGGTTATTTCAGTTTTGTGCTTTGCGAAAAGCAACTTTTTTAGCAGAAAGCCTGTGTTACAAATTGGAGTTGATGTTTGAAAGACATGGGTGTTTAGCAGCCAGGGAGGGTCTCATGAAAGACACCACTGGGTTGGATTATGGGAAATGTAGGATTCAGTATTAGAGGGTCTTCTTGCTTCGGTGTTGATAAAACATGAAACTGTGTTAGGATACAACATACATTTACATACTGGGGAGGATAAGTACCTATATATCCTATTTAGTCAGATTTCTATGATATCCTCCACAGACGTTTGTGGACAACATTGAAAGCTCTAAATGTCTCATAGTGACTTGGTGTAACTTTTGTTGCAAGTGTTACTGTATTTCCCACCACGTATGTTTACTTTACTGCCACACAAAATGACACACAACAATATTATGTCTGGAGGCCTAATGTTCTGAGAGCCTACGATCAATAATAATTTTCAAAGATACTGTAAAAGTGTAGATGTCAATATTTTGGGCTTTTTAACTCACTTATTGGCCGGCGTCTGTTTTGGAACAGAACAGTCAGTGGAATTTCAAAACACTTCAGGTTCACAATCAGCTTTCAGGTCCGATACTTGGACACTGTATAAGTCTATCAGTGTTGCCTGCAGTTCCTTTATAGTGCAGGCAACATTGTAAGTCATAGATAACTGCATCTTTTAAAAGACAATACCTCCGCGAGTTTGTTACTGTTGATGTTGTGAAACCCAGGAGCTGAGAGGAGCTTTTTGAATTAGGGGGGAAATAAAGAAACTGGTGAGTATTACTCTAAGTCCACAACTGCTCCACACTGATGGTCAAAAATAACACTGATGGCTGAAACCAAATACTCTGCATAATGCATTCAGAGAGAGTAACTACAGTTTAATCAAGTGTAAGATTAATTTACACCCAAAAAAGTCACAAAGGCAGTATTAGCATTTGAAATGCAAAAATAGAATAACTCACTGTGTTTAAGTATTCTTACGCATATGATACAAGTAGAGAGAGATTTCATTTTCAAATACATTTATCTGGCCTCAGCCCTTCTTTCTTAATTACATAATATTAATATTACTATTAACATATTTTATCAACATATTCATTCTGTCTTATGAAATTAAGTACAATTTTTATGACTCGATGCCCCGACCCATGATAGCTTTCTTAGTGTTTCTCTCTGGTCTAAGCAGGATTATATAACACTTGGGTCCAAACAGTGCCACCAAGAGGCCAAAACTGGAGGCCAGGATGGCAAAGACCTCCACTGCATCTGCATATTTGCCGGGAGAGTTGACATAAGCAGGGATAAAGGCCACCCACACAGCACAGAAGATCAGCATGCTGAAAGTGATGAGTTTGGCCTCATTGAAGTTGTCTGGAAGATTCCTTGCTAGAAATGCTAACAGGAAGCTAAGGACAGCCAGTAAGCCAATATAGCCCAGTAACACTGTAAAACCCACTGTGGACCCGACTACACATTCATAAACTATCTTGTCCTTGTGGTACTGGGTGTTTTTATGAGGTGCGGGTGAGGCAGAAAATATCCACCAAGTACAGATTGCTGCCTGAATGCAAGTAAGAACCAGAACTGTCCCTCTCTGCTGCACAGCACCAAACCACTTCAGACTGGCTTCACCTCCTGGCTTGGAGGCCTTGAACACAGCCAGAACCACCGTGGTTTTGACCAGGATGCAAGAGACACAAAGCACAAAGCTGATGCCAAATGCTGCATGTCTCAGCTGGCATGTCCACAGTCTAGGACGGCCAATAAACAACAGTGAACACAGGAAGCATAGTTTAAGTGACAGCAATAGCTGGAAACTGAGTTCTGAGTTGTTGGCGCGTACTATAGGTGTTTGGTGATGATAGATGAAGATGCCCAGGAAAGCAGCACAGATAAATGTGCCCAGCAGTGAGGTGGCTGTCAAACAGATTCCCAGAGGCTCATGGTAGGAGAGGAACTCTGTTTTCTTAGGAACACAGTTGTCACGCTGGGGGCCGGACCAGAAATCCTCTGGACAAGTGGTGCATTCCATGGAGTCTATGAACATAGGGAAAGTGTTGTGCTATATTAACGTTATCTCCTAGAAATTCTGTTTATATACAACTAAACTGTAACAGCAAATACTTTGCGAAAGAAGCGTAATGCTGACCATATTGTTTTCTATTATCATAATGAGGAAATGTTGTTGATTAAAGTATTTGACAAGTCGCAAATAGATGGATACTGAACACATCCCTAAAATGTTCACAGACTATGTTATTTGTTTACCTTCAACATATCTGATCTTGCAGTACAATATCCATTTGTAGTGACAACAGCATTATAAAATGTTTTATGGTTATGTTCAGACACTCACAACACTTGGTTACGGTTAGGCAAAGATCGTGATCTGGTTTAATACAGAAAAAGTTCACAGAGTTTTCAGACACAAAGAATTTATTAACATTAAACCAAAACCATGACCTTTCCCCAACCTTAACCAAAGTGCTTTTGTTGTCTAAAACACAGACAGGACAGTGGATGCAGCTCCGGTCTCTGGTGTGACAGTCGTGTGCTTTGTATGCCTGTCATGAGCTGCAACACCTCCTTCCGAATCCACTACCATCAATAAATGCAGCTCTTGATTTATTCACTTTAAAAAGAACAAACCAAAACAAACAAAAAAACAGAAATAAAAACATTGCCCCTGAACATAATCCAGCCAGTGTTTATGTTTCCTACAGAACGTATTTGCCGTTACAGTTTAGTTGTGTATAAACATAATTTCTAGGAAACGGGGTTGGGTACATAAATATACTATATCTCCAAACTGCAATGTTTACCACTGAACACCCACCAGTCCCATTGCTGATCTCTCCCTCAGAACAAGGGATGCAGTCGAAACAGCACTCAGGTTCCCCCTTCTTTCTGGCCACGCGGGTACCTGGAGGACAGCTCTCACTGCACACTGACCGGGGTGGCTGTAGGAAGAAAAATAAATATTGTTATTGTACACTCCTTTACACTGATATAATGAGTTATCCATGGGCCACAAGATAGGAGTCTGAAAAATCAGAAGTAACCTCTTTGGATTCAAAGTTCCAGAAGATTTTGTCTTCATCAATTGTGAGTTCTTCACCTTTGAAGGTCGACTTCTTAACCTCACCCACAACCTGAACTTTAGTTCTTCCATCAGGGAGCCACAGCCAGTTCATCACGTCATATATTGGTAAGACATCACCATTCTCATCAAATGACACTTGATCACCAAATGGTGTGGTGAAGTTGACCTTTTCCAAATAATACACAAGCTATGAAAATCAGAATATGGGGTATAGGGAAAACCAAAGAGGATAGATGAAAAAAAAAAAAATATATATTATTAATGACCATGGTGAACACAGCAGGACCTAGTATTCAATAATCAAACTGCATACTACACTTATGGACATATGAAGTCATTAAAAATTCCAGTAAAGCATTTCCTTGACGTGAAGTCACAACACTGATAATACTGTATACGTATGGAAGAGATATATTTCTCTCTGACATAATAATGCTATCCACTACTATCACCCAGCTTTAGGGAAAATCCTTTCAGCTATCTCTTAGGCATAATACAATTAGTAATGTCAAAGCTTTGTATTTAATCCTATACCCAAAATGCTGCTAAACACTAGTCACATGAACAGGTGGAGTACAAACTGATATCACACCTGCCATGGCTCCAATCTTCGCAAATTACAATAGTTGTGCCCTCTGCCTGGCTCGCACTGCAGCAAGTCATCGAGGGCATATGCCAGAGCATACACAGCCTTGTACACATTATATTCTGGTCTGAGGTTTGAAATGTCCAAGAAGTCAGTCTCCACATTCTTTAGATCTTCCTGTCCGGTGCATAAAGCTCCTCCAGCCTCCACCCAACCTGCTCGAGGTGGTTTAAATCTACACTGAAATGTGTATTCCCAAAACTGATTTACCTGAAATATATTCAAAACGGTTTGTTATAAAAAATGCCGTTATATTATTCTTGCAAATACTTGATCAGATTGCAAGGTTTAACTCTCACCACGTTAGTTCCATAGCTGTTGTTTTGGTGTAGGTCAGGACGCATTTGTAACAAGAAGTCCCTGAGCCCTGGTATTTCTCCTCGACGGATGGCAATGCCCAGTGTTCCACCCAGGTATGGCATGAGGTGGGGGGTCTGGAGCACAGCAGCTGCTGTCCAGGCTTCACTGGCCATCCACTGCAGGCCTGTCACATTCTGCCTCACCACCTGTACATTGCATTGTATCAAGTATATAAATTCATACTCCCATGCCACTAAAGTAGTTTCTAGTTTCTGCAGTCGATGTCATACAGAGGTGCAGTCCTGTGTTTTACACAGTTTTATGAGCAAAGTGATGTCTATCATAACTGGAATTCAGTATAATTGATCTGAGTAAGTGATCTAACTCAAACCCTCCTGTAACAAATAAGATGTGCAACTTATTCAGTTAATTAATATTTGGCTTACGAATATTATTTACTAAATATAGCTGAATTAAATCTTTCAGTTTGACATATAAAACATTAAGCTGTTTAATTATATTATATTATAATCAAGTTGTATTTCAAACCCAACCTCTTCCATGAGGTTAATCAAATGACTCTCATGTGCAAACACAATGACCACACGAGCTGTGGATTTCTTCATCACATGCACAATTCTCCTTAGTTCAGCCGGGTTGTCACCCCAGGGTAAAACCTCCACATAGGCCAGACAACCTCCATCAGATGAACCCAGGTCAGACTGGAAGGATCGGGCAGCGTGGAGTCCATAATCATCATCACTGACCAGAAGACCTGCCCAAGTCCAACTGAAGCGCTTTAGTATCTGAATCATAGCACGCACCTATGTGGATACAGAGTGGATGGATTAGAGCACAGGCTCAGAGGATCTTTTTACTGGAAATCCTGCTAAACAGTTTCCACAATGGACCATGTTTAAATATTTCCTTACAGTGTTATTATCTGACACTGTACAACTCTATCAATGACACAAATAATGTTACGGGTGAGATAAAAAAAATAGATATATTAGCAGTACAAGGATGTTCTTGGAGATGAATATTTAATGGCAATTGCTTTATCTTAAGCATTTTCATTTTGCTGATAGATTTTCACCTGGAAAGCATCACTTGGGATTGTTCTAAAGAAGGATGGAAACTTTTGCCGGTCACTCAGGCAGGAACATGTGGCAAAATAACTCACCTGAAAAAAAAAGACTGTACATCCTAAAAACATTCAAAGCATTTACTTCTCTCTTTCAGCTTTATAAGGGAGATTACTCCATGTTCACCACTTCTTTAAATTTGAAATTAAATTAAAATGATCCAAAAGAATGATTAGATGGTAAGGCAGAAAAACTTACCATGGGTACTCTGTACAAACCTAAGACAGTGGAGATGGCAATAGAACGTGTAGAGGAAGAATCACCCACAATCCCTAGGACTGGAGGGGTACCTACACAGGTCTCATGTAATATAAATTGTTCCTCTTGGCCACTGACTAATGACAATGCTGCACGGAATCCAATTCCTAGTTGGAGGCAGTTATCATACAGACTGTATCCCAGAGTCACATTAGGCAGCAGGTTGGAGTTTCTGTTGATCTCATCAATAGCAAAAGCCATGGTCATGGCCTGTCTGAATCCTAGAACATCAAAACTAACACAAAAATAACAGTGTTTACTACTGAAATAACAACATGATACTGCAGATTTTGTGAACTATGAAAACAGTTGAATACCAACAACCATAATAATCCTTGAATGTAAAATATAAATAAAAGGAGAATAGTAAAAGATCAATATGTTTAAAATGGCATAAATACACAATGTAATTATTTCACGGTGATATCTGATCCTCAGAAATACATCCTACTAATGGGACTGATTTTCCCCAGTTTCTGCTCTTTGCTGTTTCCCTGACAGACTCACCCATGGCAGGTAGGCTGTTGTGGCTCTAAGGTAAAAGACAGGTCAGGATAGGCAGAAAAGAAGTGGATTTGAAACAGCCCGCCTAGAACCAAATCTCCAGCCTTGTGCATCCCATTCAGATGAAACTGTCCCTGTAAGTGGCAGGAGGAGGAATAGAGAGGGGAGGACACAGCAGAGGAAAAGTAGGAATACAACAACATGAGCGAGAACAAGTTGGGGTTCATAAATGCCCTCATGACTTTTCTCGGCTTTACGCCTTTCCTGAGCCCCGTCCTGATGTTTAACTGCTATGTCACCTCCTTTTATTGACTTGCAGTATTGTTTAATCTTGTGCACTGCCCATCAGGGCAGAAGAAGATGTGGGGGCAGTGCCTAAAATGCATTTCATTCGAGATTGATTTGTACTGAGTCAGAATTAATGTGTTAATTCTGTTTTGATAACATCTCTCCCAGGCCATGTTAGCAATGTTTCCAGTTGTGTATAACTGCAATGATTGAAGTCTACTGAAAATTGCATGAAAGTCACATTATGACTCTATTAGGTTTTTTGCATGTCATATTAAGTGGACTTATGGATATGTATGTTAAGTTGTAGATAAATTAGACAGACTGTTTCAACAGTTTAAAACCTGAACAGATATACACAGCAATGAAGCACAACATGGTAAAGGAGCTTTGATTACTTCTTTAACCTACTGCATCAATAGTGACCGCATACTCTTTCAGGAAGTATAACCTTATTCAATTCTACTCCCTCTTACTTGAAATGTAGCAGATTATTATTTAAGATGTTAAGGGTGGCTGGTGTTAGAATAATTAAATATGTATGTAGTTTTCTGTAAATTCAAATTCATTTTCTTGTTTTAATATGAGATCCAAAACTTAAATGCCTTTTATGCCTGTTTGGGATGTGGAATAATTCCCATGTAGGATGGTCACAATCACTGTGTCCATTGCTTAGCTAAATGCAAATGTCACCTTTTGGGTCCTGGCCTCCTGCAGAAATTGTTTTATTCTGTCAGCAAGAGTGAAGGATGCTAGGGCTCTTGCATGTTCACGTAAAGGTGTGGTCTCAATCTTTTCATATCCCAGGAGTGGCTTTCAAGAACGGGTTGGCAGAGTCCTCCACTGTGCCTACAGGGAAATGCCCCATCTACTACCCAGCACTGCACCTGCGCCCTAATAGGGGAGGAGGGGCTGGATCTGGCACATCTCAAGTGAGATGCATCTGATGTGGGGGAAGCTGATGACTTCTGACTTAGAGGATGAAGACCTCCCTCTCGGTCAGGAGACAAAGTAGGTAGAAGATGAGCAGGAGCATCCACCTTCCCTCTATCACTAGCTTAATACTTGAGTTGCTCAAGCAGTGAATTGAAATGCCAGCTGAACAAGGCCAGGGTCTTCCCGTTCTGATGATTAAGACCACTGCTTCCAGATTTAGAGAAAGTGTTGCTCAAACTGTGTTAAACCCATCTGAAGCCAATCGTTAGCTAGATCTAGGTAGACCGCTGGCATGTTTGTGTGGTTGGGAGAGGACTTGCTGTGGACCACAGCCTCCCATGGATCAGGCCTTAGGGGCCTTGGTGTCCAACTCCAAGTCTATTTTGGGGAAGCTGAGCTGCCCAAGTAGAGATACTAATATGATGGCTGCCATGCACATATGAAAGTAGGAAGCTGTCACAATCCAAGGACACCTGGTTAACACTGGGGCTATTCTAGCCTTGTACCAGAGCCAGCTAGCAAAACAGTTGGAATAGAGGGACTCTGACCTAGCTGTTGAGATGCAGATGGTTTCTTCGCTCTGAGCTGAAGCTGATTAAGGAGCAGGCGGTGGCAACTGGCAGGGTCCTGGCTACCTTCTGGATGGTGAGGCACCACCTCAGGCTGTCTCTGTCAGGCCTGCATGGAGAGGACCAGGCCTGCCTGCTTAGGCTGCCCATGGTGCCATCTGCCATGTTTGGGCAAGATGCAAATAAAATGCTCCATCAGTGTAAAGATGCATGTCAGTGTGCTAAGGAACACCATGTTTTGACAGCCCCTCAGGCTGGGTCACTCCAGCTGGCTTCAGTAGTTCCAGGATGCTAACCGATGTTGCAGAGCTAGACATGCTCTGCCAGTGCTCAGAAAAGTGCCCATTCTGGGACAACCACTGGGTCCAACCCCTGGCTGGGTTCCACCATGATTCAGGCTTACAATTTACAGTTTCTCTGCCAACCTCCACTGATCTCATCAGTGGTAGCAGACCCTCAGAGCAGGGAGGTTCTGGTTGCAGAGAGCTCCCCTCTCTTGGCAAATAAGGCAACCTGGGACGGGAGGCAGAATTGTCAGGAGGCTGGGTTCTCCATCCCCAAGCAAGATGGGAGACGCAGGCCAATTTTTGGATTTGGAGAAGGATGCAAGATCTTAACAGTTTCGAGGGTTCAATGGGCTATCCCCCAAGGTGATTTGTTTGACAGGATCCAGTCTTTGCTTGTTCTGGAAATGCAGGCTGCTTACCTGGCTTTCGTGCACTTCCTGTCAGAGCTGTGGGACCACCACAATGAGCCGCAGCTTATACAAACAGACAGGGGAGCTTAGGCTTCCATGCCTTTGCAAATTTGCTCAGACAATATGGGAATGAGAGCATGCATAGTTGATGGCCCGAGTAATGCACATGCCCCACCAAGAAAACCTCACAACTGGTCCGCTTTCCAGAGGGGAAGCTGCACACTGGAGGTGGGCTACAGCTACTGCTGTGGCAAAGCAGTTGCCACCAGGGAAACAGCTCATTGTGTCCTCGTTTTCTCCATATGGAGAGACAGTCCCCACTCGGGTACAGGTGCAGTAGGACATCAGAAGTCACAGAGCTTCCTGTATGCCTTCCCCCCTTCACCCACCTGCACCCACTACTACAGAGTGTCAAGGTGGAAGAGGTGAGCCTCATCCTGATGGTAACCTGTTGGCCCCAGATGTTCTGGTTCTACCCCTCTTCTGGTTGCACCCCTCCCCATTGAGGACATCAGCTCTCTCTTCAGCAAGACCTTCTGTCCTGGGCACCTGGGCTCATTTTCAGCCTTTTTCTGAGGCCAGGCTTTGAGCCTGAGATGGCTAATTATTGGGTTTCCCTACGCTGTGGTTAACACTCTTTAGAAAGCCCGGGGCCTTATCAACAACGGTAGTATGCTCCTATCCTTGGGGAGTGTTTCAAATATGTGGCAATTTGAGATGGGTGGATCTCCTCTATTGCACATCCCATGATATGATCCATTTCCTCCAGGAGTCCGAACTGGGCTCCGGAAACTGACAAGGTGTTGTTGCCACCTTATTGCTCAGTTTCTCAAAGGTGCTGGCAGTGTCACTCCATACTAAGGCCAGCTGTTCCTCCTTGGAATTTGGAGGTGGTGCTGTCAGCCATGGCTTGACATACCATGCCTCCAACCACAGCTCAAATGAATTGACCCTGGTTTGGAGTGATGTCATTTTCTTTTCGAAGTAGGTTAACAGTAGGTTATATTTATAACCCAGCTTTCTGATTGGAGGGAGTAGCTCTGCACCTCCAGGCTGCTCTGAAACATGTTCCAGTCAAAGTTAACTGAAGAGGCCATGCATGCGGGCTGCTTAAATAGCCACATGTCTCCAATCGGTGCGTGGCTACCACAGGAGATGTGTCTTAAAAAGTATATACATCAGCTGCCACCATGAGGGTCAGTTCCTGTACATATGGAACATGTAGGGTGGAGAGATCTCTCCACTTAGGGTGACACATGTAACATACTGATTTCTGTGCTCCACACTGCTACGAAGACTGAGTCATTCACAAAAAAATGTTCACACCGTTGACATTTTTTTTTTTTGTCTCTCAAATCCTAGGGAGTGTAAAAATATATGATCAGACAAAAAGGCATAATAATGTAATAATGTAAGTCGTTTTTATTGACATTTTTCCATTGCTTCCAGATTTGTATGCCGATGATTATTGCTGCACAATGCAAGTGAATGCAAAATAAAGGGTGTATCAGATTAAATGATTAATTTAATATAATGTTCATTTGAGACTGTCCTCCTGTAAGCAACTACCCAAAAAGGTAGGGGGTTGTTACCACCCATAGTTACATTTTATTGTTAGATGACCTCTAGCATTTGGGTGGGACAGTAACAGCTGTTTCAACACCAAAATGACATATGCTTACGTTCAAGTGATAAAGCTCTCTAGTGGTGGTAGTAATTAGTACGAGAGCAAAGAAGGAATTGAATTGATCTTATTATAGAGTCACAAAGTCAACTTAGGGTGGAGGTCGGGGTGGAAGTGTGGGTCAAAAGAACAAAACATTGGCCATGACGAGGTCCTCTAACCTAATTGAAGTATTTATATTAACCGAAACCATGATTTTCCCTAAACCTAACTAACTTGTTTTCATGCCTAAACCTAACCAAACATTTACCATAGTATTGTCACATCATGGAAGGGTTATTTATTTATTTTAAAAAGTGATTTTCAACAGTTTTTCACAGCACATCTACCGTCACCAGTAGGCTCATATAGGTCATATCAGAGAGTAGGGACAAACTACTTCTACTGTCAACTAAGTCTGAGGATTTGTTGACTAATTTTCTGATTTTGTGGTGCCTCGACCCATGATAGCTTTTTTTGTGTTTCTCTCTGGTCTCATCAGGATGATATAACATTTGGGTCCAAACAGTGCCACCAAGAGGCCAAAACTGGAGGCCAGGATGGCAAAGACCTCCACTGCATCTGCATATTTACCTGGGGAGTTGAAATAAGCAGGGATAAAGGCCACCCACACAGCACAGAATATCAGCATGCTGAAAGTGATGAGTTTGGCCTCATTGAAGTTGTCTGGAAGATTCCTTGCCAGAAATGCTAACAGGAAGCTAAGGATTGCCAGTAAGCCAATATAGCCCAGTAACACTGCAAAACCCACTGTGGACCCAACTACACACTCATAAACTATCTTGTCATTGTGGTATTCAGTGTTTTTATGTGTAGCTGGTGAGGAAGAGACAATCCAAGCAGTGCAGATTGCTGCCTGAACACAAGTAAGAGCGAAAACTGTCCCTCTCTGCTGCATAGCACCGAACCACTTAAGACTGCCCCCACCTCCTGGCTTGGAGGCCTTGAACACAGCCAGAACCACCATGGTTTTTACCAGGATACATGACACACAAAGCACAAAGCTGATGCCAAATGCTGCATGTCTCAGCTGGCATGTCCACAGTCTGGGACGGCCAATAAACAACAATGAGCAGAGGAAACATAACTTAAGTGACACCAAGAGCAGGAAACTGAGTTCTGAGTTGTTAGCACGCACCACCGGTGTGCTGCGATGGTTAAAGAAAATGCCCAAAACAATAGCACAAATAAATGTGCCCAGTAGTGAGGTGGTTGTCAAGCAGATACCCAGAGGCTCATGGTAGGAGAGGAACTCTGTTTTCTTAGGAACACAGTGGTCACGCTGTGGGCTGGACCAGAAATCCTCTGGACAAGTGGTGCACTCCATGGAGTCTGAAATTAAGGGGAAGTTGGTGAGATATATACTTATAGTATATAATATCCTTAAAATAAAGTAAAAATATTGAAACATGAACACCCACCAGTCCCATTGCTGATCTCTCCCTCAGAACAAGGGATGCAGTCAAAACAGCACTCAGGTTGCCCCTTCTTTCTGGCCATGCGGGTACCCGGAGGACAGCTCTCACTACACACTGACCGGGGTGGCTGTAGGAAGAGAAATAAATCTGTCATTCTATATTATTACACACTGCTAACATCCATAGTCCAAGAAAGGATAGATATCTGAAAAAAACAGAAGTGACCTCTTTGGATTCAAAGTTCCAGAAGATTTTATCTTCATCAAGTTTGAGTTCTTCAGCTTCGGAGGTCGACTTCTTAACCTCACCCACAACCTGAACTTTAGTTCTTCCATCAGGGAGCCACAGCCAGTTCATCACGTCATATATTGGTAAGACATCGCCATTCTCATCAAATGACACTTGATCACCAAATGGTGTGGTGAAGTTGACCTTTTGCAAATAATGTACAAGCTACAAATGAATGGAGAAATATTTTTAAAAAAATCAACAATAACAAAATAGATAAGGAGTATGAAAGACAGATGGTTATCCTACAGCTGAAATGATTTGGAACAGAATCACGACATTTTTATGTGTATAAGTTTTATGTAAGAAATTAGAGAAACTGAAATCCAGGCTGTTGTTGTAGTCTAACTTGTTTAATATCATTAGTTAGTCACCACTGTCACAAAACAAAATGGGAATGTGTTTTATCCAGCTACGTCTAGTATTAAATATTTTTCAGTTGAAAGAAATTATTGACATTAATAGCCAGTGTACAAATGTTAATATTACATGTCTTTTTTTTCATAATGTTCTATACTAACAAAACTATATTCAGTTAAGTACCTCATGGTGTAGCAGCTGTTTTCAAAACATAAACAGGTGGAGCGTAAATTGATATCACACCTGCCATGGCTCCAGTGTTTGCAAATTGGCACAGCTGTGCCCGGTGAAAGGCCCTCTCCCTGGCACACAGCGCAGCATATTATCGAGGGCATACGCCAGAGCATACACAGCCTTGTAAACATTGTACTCAGCCCTGAGGTTGGAAAGATCCAAAAACTCAGTCTCCACATTTTCAATATCTTCCTGTCCAGTGCATAGGGCTCCCTCATCTTCCACCCAACCTGCTGGAGGTGGTGCAAATCGACATTGAAATGTGTATTCCCAAAACTGTCTCACCTGAAATATATTAAAAACCTAGTCTCAACAAAAATATAATATAAATGTTATTGCAATTTTAGAATCAGACAGTATGATTAAACTCTTACCATACTATTTCCATAGGTATTGTTGTAATTTTGTTCAGGACGTATTCTTATCAGAAAATCCCCGAGCCCTGGTATTTCTCCTCGACGGATGGCAATGCCCAGTGTTCCACCCAGGTACGGCATGAGGTGGGGGGTCTGGAGCACAGCAGCTGCTGTCCAGGCCTCACTTGCAATCCACTGCAGGCCTGTCACATTCTGCCTCACCACCTGTACATTGCATTATAAAAATCATATTTTTCAGACATCTGTTAAGACAAAGCAGCGTACTTTGTAGAAAATATCTAATGTCTAAGACAATTCCACTCCTTGGCTTTTTTTTGTGTCATGGAAGCACAAACATAAAGAATTATGGAGTGCAATACACTCAGTTCAACATAGGGTCTGCATATTGCAAACTAGGTTTAAAAAAAGCAGTAACTATAAAGTGAGTTAAATAAGCAACACTGTTTATTTCATGCATAATGGGTGGTGTGGACTTTATCAAAATGCCAAACGGTAGCTTACAACAAGCTGAAGCTTGTTGTAAGATTCTTTTTATAACATAACCCATTTAATCAAATAATTAGACTAATTTAATATTCATTTAATTGCTGAGGACTGGCTCTTTCATGCTATCCGCTGATGAAAATCCACAAATGTATTCAAATACTTCTAGAATTGTTTTCATCTGACTAAATATTCAACAATCTGAAACATTTGACATATTGTATATACAGGTAACTACGGAAACCTGGAGAGGCAAGTGAGCGGAGAAATAAAATTCTGGTGATCCTTTTTCTAAGTCTGACCTAAAAAGCCTCTTGTGGCCGAAAAGAGTATTACAGCCACAAACACTGACAAAAAATACATTTTATCACGTGCTGAACCTTTCACTGGTTTTCATATATAAAAACAACACACACACACACACACACACACACTTGTTTCAGAGATGAAAGAAAATTAAGGAACTTTTGAAAGATTATCCTGGTAATCCTTTTTTCCCTCACTGTTTCTTAAGTCATAAACACAGAAGAGAAAACAATTTAGATCAGATCTAGAAAATGAATCCCCTGAATTTTTTTTCTAAGTTGCTCTCAGGGCTTCCATAGATAACATTATCAGCTGGATATGAAATTTGCTTTTGTAGATACTTTTTTTGATTGAAACTGACGATAATTGACACAATATTGGTCAGTGAATTTCAGTTTAGACAAAGAAAAAAAAATCAGTTTTATATTTCTTGAAATCATGGACTTCCAAATCATATTATATTTGATTTCCAACCTCTTCCATTAGTTGGATCATGTGGATCTCGTGTGCAAACACAATGACCACACGAGCTGTTGATGTCTTTATCAAATATACAATCCTCTTGAGTTCACTTGGGTCACTGTCCCAGGGCAACACCTCTAGGTAGGCCAGACAACCTCCACCAGACTGAGCCAGGTCAGACTGAAAGGACTGGGCAACATGGAGTCCATAATCATCATCACTGACCAGCAGGCCTACCCAAGTCCAGCCAAAGTGTTTTAGTATCTGAATCATAGCATGCACCTATGTGGATATGTCATAGTGGAGGGATTAGAGGACAGATTAGTAAATTTTTTCAGAACAACATATACAACTAGCTTCAGTTTTTTTTAATTTTTATAATACTGTATTATATATGTAAGTTTCACAATGGAATCACAGTTAATTACTGCCATTAAGAATTCAAAAAAGTTTTGTTTTCATTAGGGGCATTTTACACAAACTTGCTTTACTGCCTGTGAAACATATTTTGCCTTTTTTTTTTATTTCTAGAACAGAATTTCACCTGGAAAGCATCACTTGGGATTGTTCTAAAGAAGGATGGAAACCTTTGCCAATCAGTCAGGCAGGAACATGTTGCAAAATAACTCACCTATGAGGAAACATACAGTATGCACTCAGATTACTCAATTCAAGCAAGTAAGACCTAATCAAAATACTTTTATTTTTCAACAATATATCACTTTTAAAGATGGAACTAATTCCAAGGCAGTACATCAAAAATACAACAATTCAAAAGATAGGAAACTTACAATAGGCATTCTGTATAAACCTAGCACATTGGAAATGGTGATCGAGAATGTTGAATAGTGATCACCCACAATCCCCACAACTGGAGGGGTCCCTAAACAGTTCTCCTGAGGCAGAAACTGCTCCTTTTGACCACTGGCCAGTGATAGTGCCCCACTGAATCCAATAATTAATGCACCACAGTTATCATACAGACTGTATCCCAGAGTCACATTAGGTAGCAGGTTGGAGTTCTTGTTGACCTCATCAATAGCAAAGGCCATGGTCATGGCGTGTCTGAACCCTAGAGTGTCAAAGCTAACATATAAAACGTCACTGTTAATCAATAAAACCTAATATATCACTGTGAGATCTGTATAGATGTGTAAACAAAAACAGACCTATCTCAATAACCTATTACACATTTGTAGTAATACACATCTTACATTCTATTTTAATATTTAAAAGGTATAGCTAAAACTTTCATGCCATTTTATCTTACACACATTTCATAAGCATTTCAGTACAGTGACATTTTCTTCCTTGAGCTGAATACTCTGACCAGAAGTGTGTGAAACTTACCCTTTGCAGCTTGGCTGTTGTGGCTCTGAGGTAAATGTCCACTCAGGGAAAACAGAGGTGTAGTGGACTTCAAACAGCCCACCCAGAACCACATCGCCAGGCTTGCGCATTTCATTAAGATGAAACTTTCTCAGTAATTTACAAGATGACAGTAGAGAGGAAGACACAGAGCCTAAAGAGGGGGAAGAGCAAAGAAACAAGATAAGGTAGACACACAACAGCAAATGTGAGTTAGGAGCCCCCCCCATAACTGCCCTCCCCCCTTCACACCTGGTTCTATTCCTCACACAAGGTTTCTTGGTTTTATATGCAGAGCTCTACCATCCTCTTTGCACGCTTTCTGTCATTGTTCAATCCGTCACAACACCCATCAGCAAATGGGGTATGAGGGCAGGACAAAACACACACATCAACTTAATTAACCCATGTAAATATAACATGTAAAATTTAATTTAAATGTTATGCCACACATTTTGTAAATCATTTTGAAATTTATCTTCTGTTGTTTTTCTACTGGAAAATTAAAGCCCATCTTTTTAACTATTTAAATGCATTTTGGAAATATCTGGGGATCGTAATTAACTACATAACACTGATTACGAGTCTATTGTTTTAGTCCCCTTTTCTTAGGTGAGCAAGGGTTCTTTTCTCTCCTTTTCACTTTTATTTTCATTCTGTTGGACGGACACATCCCATAGCTTCATTTTGTCATTGAAATTTGTTAGGTTTGTGTGGTAGTTCAACAGTGCCTTTATGTAACTCTTAAAGGCGAGCATCATAATGGACTTAACCATGTTCAGTCAACCTGAACTTCAGTTCTTCCATCAGGGAGCCACAGCCAGTTCATTATCTGGCATCACCATTTTCATCAAATGACAATTGATCACCAAACGGAATGTTGAAGTTGACGTTTTCCAAGTAATACATAAGCTACAAATGGGAGAGATGATTTCAACAAAAGGCTCATAATGTACTTTGTTCTTGATTGGGTAAAGGTTTTATATGTCATCCTAGTGTTCAAATGAGGAGTAAAGAAAATCTAAACTTTCCAAATTTGAGAGATTGTCCTCCCATGAAAAACGATTCCACGTGTGGAAACAGCTTATTGCGACCTATAGTTGTGTTAAATTGTCAAGCGACATCTAGTGCCACATAGTGTGACCCAAAAAGACACGTTTATACTCAAGTGACAAAGCCCTCTATTGGCTGTAGTAATTATGATGGGAGCAAAGGAGGAAGTCAGTTGATGTTGTCATAGAGAAATAAATTCTTCGTAGGGAGGAGGAGGGATGGGTGGAGAAAACATTGGACTTTAACTTTGGAAACCGCTGTTTCTTGTCCCCATGACTGTTCCACAACCTTAACCATGTGTGTATTATTGTAACTGTGACGATGAGGTTCTCTGACCTTTACAAAGTATTAATATTAACCCAAACAATGATCTTTCCCTAAACCTAACCAAGATGTTTTTTTGTGCCTAAACCTAATCAAACCTTTACCATAGCGTTGTCGCAACATAAAGGGGTGAGTTATTTATATTTCAACAGTGATTTTTAACAATTTATCTGTGGCATATCTCCTTTTGCCATTGGGGCACTAATTCAGGAAATGCCCCTATGGGTTATACTAGAGGGTAGAGACAAAGAATCTATATGGTAATTTAGGTCTAGAGAACTAGGAAGTTTGATCTCTAGTAAGTATTGATGAACCCTGAATTTTCAGTCTGACTGTCTCCCTGTCAAAACAAACAAACAAACACAAACCTTTTTTTCCCCCTGATATTTCTGGGATTAAATATTTTGTTTCATAGTCTTTAAAGAGAATCAGTAAGTTAATAGATGGCATACTGATATTAACTTAATGTAATGTCTTTTTTTTCATAATATTCTACTCTCTGAAGTGAAATCATTAAGTACCTAGAGGTGTACCATCTGTTTTTAAAACATATATAGGTGAAGTGTAAGTTATATCACACCTGCCATGGCTCCAGTCTCTGCAAAGTGGCACAGCTCTGCCCACTGAAAGGCCCTCTTCCCAGCACACAGCAAAGCATGTTATCAAGGGCATACGCCAGAGCATACACAGCCTTGTACACATTATATTCTGGCCTGAGTTCTGACACATCCAAGAGCTCAGTCTCCACATTCTCTAGACCTTCATCTCCAGCGCATAAAGCTCTCCCAGCTTCCACCCAACTTGCTGGAAGTGGAGCAAATCTATACTGAAATGTGTATTCCCAAAACTGCTTCACCTGAAATGCATTAAAAAAACTACATGTTAACAAAACTTATAACAATATATTATTCCTGTAATGTGTCATATGATTGTAAGGATAAACACTCACCATGCTATGTTCATAGTCATTGTTGTGATGTTGTTCAGAATTAATGCTTAACAGGAAGTCCCTGAGCCCTGGTATCTTTCCACGATGAATGGCAATTCCCAGTGTGCCACCCAAGTATGGCATGAAAGCAGGGGTATGGCCAGACAACCTCCACCAGACTGAGCCAGGTCAGACTGAAAGGACTGGGCAACATGGAGTCCATAATCATCATCACTGACCAGCAGGCCTACCCAAGTCCAGCCAAAGTGTTTTAGTATCTGAATCATAGCATGCACCTATGTGGGTACAGAGAGGAGGGATCAGTGTGTGGGCTAGAATATCCTTTAGTGGACATTTGCCTTTACTTGTAATGGAATCATAGTTAATTAATCCCGCTAAGCCTTTTCACCTAAATATATGTAGTTTTATTAATGATGCACAAATATGATGTAAATATGTTTCATGCGTATGTTTAATTGCCAAGACTCATTTTCAGGTTTGCTGTACCGTACTTGGGGCATAAAGGCAGTTCTTGTTTGCTGGAAAGCATCACTTGGTATTGTTCTAAAGAAGGATGGAAACCTTTGGCAAACGCTCAGGCAGGAACGTGTTGCAAAATAACTCACCTATAATGAAATACACATAATGCACACAGGTTGTGTGCATCTTGTGCAAGTTAGTAGAGACATTCAAAATATATTACTTATCGTAACTATGTATAATTAATTAAAATACAGAATGTTAAAGACAATTACAGACAGGAATCTCACAACTGGGAGTTTGAATAAGCCCAGGACATTGGAGGTCGCAATAGAAAATGTCGAAAAGGGATCATTACAATCCACAGGACTGCTGGAGTAGAAACTGCTCCTCTTGATCACTGGCCAGTGACAACACAGCACTGAACCCAATACCAAGTGTAGCACAGTTGTCATAAAGACTGTATCCAAGAGTCACATTAGGTAGCAGAGATGAGTTTCTGTTGATCTTATCAATAGCAAAGGCCATGGTCATGGCATGCCTGAAACCTGGAGGGTCAAAGCTAAACAATATCACTCTTAAACATTAAAAGGTAATAGAGTAACGATAATAACCTCTTATGTGTGTGAGACTTACCCTTGGCAGCTGGGTGGATTTGGCTCTGAGGTGAACTTCAGCTCAGGGAAGACTGAGCTAAAGTGGACTTCAAACAGCCCACTCAGAATTACATCACCAGCCTTGTGAATCCCATTAAAGATTAAACTTTCTCCGTAATTTACAAGATGGAGAAAGAAATACTAGAATGAGTTTAGAAATCTTTCTTTCCTCTGGTAATGTTTGTTAATATGTCAACTGTGCTTTATATCTCAGACCCAAACAAGAGTAAGATACTTAATTACAGTGGAACTGAAAAATGAGGAACCACAAAGCAATAACAGTAAAGAAAACAATAATCAGTTAACCATAGCACTCAGATGGAAATGGTAATGCATACTACTGGAAACTGAAAAACACAGTTCTCCTTTTTTGCATGAGTTTAAATTCTTATTTAGTGAAAACTGGAGGCCTACATCCATAACAGAACAAAAAAGTCACGTGTAGGGAGCTAGATGTTATTTAAAGTATGACTCTGTAAGACTATAAAAAGAAATGGTAAGAAGAGGGAGACAGTAACTATGTGTGTGTGTGTGTGTGTGTTTGTGTGTGCGTGTTTGTGTGTGCTTGTGTTATCAATTCAATCCCCAAATTAGACATGTTTTACTGGTAAATATGGCCATTCAGTTACATTTCATATAGTGTTTGCTACAGATGGCACCTTAAAACATGTCAAATGATAAATTAGTCTAAATGTTGTTTCACAAAAGGTTGCCATAAATCAAATAACATCCATGTTCTTATGGGTAAAATATATTTCAAGATTATTCTCTCAGATTGCTCTTGAACTTCTTATAAGCATTAAACACAGTAAGGAATTAACAATTGTATTCACCAAGGTTGTTTTCCATGTCTTTTTGTGACTGGGCTTTGGGTCAAAGTTTAGAGGCACTGAAATCCAAACTAAATGAAAGAAAAATGTTCAACTAGCAAAGAGTACAACACTTAAAAACAAAACAAAAATCTGGCTCATTCTCTGACGACTCAATTCAGCTGAATCTCTCCAAATGTGAAATTCTCAAAATAAATAAATAAATAAATATAAATATTGTGGATTTTAATTTATTTAAACAAATTATAAAATTTAACTGGGTTTAACTTCTTACAGTGTCCTTATGCAGCTTAAAAACTCCCAGTAAACCTTTCAAACTATCATGACAAGGCCTTACTATTTCTGCCACTTTCATGTGGGTATTGTATCTCTCTTGATTCATGTGACATTTGGACTGTTGAAAAATACAATAAGTCTCTGTACATTAAAAAGGGAATGACAATATTTTGGTTGTAAATGAATTCATGAAGACCAATGGCCATGCAATTATTAATATTTCATTCCCATGTCTGTTTTGCTTAAAATTAGTTTTAGTTAACCAAAGCAATCTGTGACTAGGTCTTGTCTTTACCCAAAGCTTCACATATGATATCAGATCACAAAAGGTCAGATATTTTAGGTATTGGTGGAGAATGACAGAGCTAAAACAGGAGTAAATATTGGACTAACATCTGTCAGATGGAAAGAAAGACAACTGGATGTATGAGTAATGGTTTACTAACATACTTACGACAATAGCAAGTAAAAGTAAAAGTAGTAAAAAGTGGTAATTAAAAAAAAAGAGTCTGAGCAACCACAATAGTCAAAAATTACCTTATTTCTTTTCATTCTTTGAGGGTTATTAGATGGAGTGTGTTGTGTCATTGACTCAAGCAAAGACACATTGTTCAGAAAGTTCAATATATTTTTTGAGTAGTTCAAAAGCCAATTAATGTAATTAGTCAAAACAGGCAATGATAGAAATGACAGAAACACTAGAAAACTCAGTTTTTTAAAGTTTATTTATATCTTACAGTTTCTGGCATCCTATTCCTCCATGTAAGCTAAGTTTTAAATTTAAAATAGGAGGTTACTTGTGTGTCATTTCATGAGAAGATGAATAAATTTAAAATACAGGCTGAATGCAACTGATTGATATTTAAGAGTTACTTTTTATGATTTGGTGATGCCTCGACCCATGATAGCTTTCTTCGTGTTCCTTTCTGGTCTCATCAGGATTATGTAACATTTGGGTCCAAACAGTGCCACCAAGAGGCCAAAACTGGAGGCCAGGATGGCAAAGACCTCCACTGCATCTGCATATTTGCCTGGAGAGTTGACATAAGCAGGGATAAAGGCCACCCACACAGCACAGAAGATCAGCATGCTGAAAGTGATGAGTTTGGCCTCATTGAAGTTGTCTGGAAGATTCCTTGCTAGAAATGCTAACAGGAAGCTAAGGACAGCCAGTAAGCCGATGTAGCCCAGTAACACTGCAAAACCAATTGTTGAACCAATTATACACTCATAAACTATCTTATCATTGTGGTACTGAGTGTTTTTATGAGGCCCTGGTGATGAGGAGACAAGCCAGGCAGTGCAGATTGCCGCCTGAATAGAAGTAAGAACCATAACTGTCCCTCTCTGCTGCACGGCACCGAACCACTTCAGACTGGCTTCACCTCCTGGTTTGGAGGCCTTGAACACAGCCAGAACCACCATTGTTTTTACCAGGATGCATGAGACACAAAGTACAAAGCTGATGCCAAATGCTGCATGTCTCAGCTGGCATGTCCACAGTCTGGGACGGCCAATAAACAACAGTGAACACAGGAAACATAGTTTAAGTGACACCAAGAGCAGGAAACTGAGTTCTGAGTTGTTGGCACGCACCATGGGTGTGCTCCGATGATAGATGAAGATTCCTAGGACAACAGCACAGATAAATGCACCCAGCAATGATGCGATTGTCAAGCAGATGCCCAGAGGCTCATGGTAGGAGAGGAACTCTGTTTTCTTGGGAACACAGTGGTCACGATGTGGACTGGACCAGAAATCTTCTGGACAAGATATGCACTTCATGGAGTCTAAGAAAAAAAGAGAGGATCGTCTTTTTTCTGCAATTTTTTTTTTGTTTACAATTTTTACCTTTTAATGCCAATTTATCAGCTTTCCATTATTTGTTGCCATTGTAACTTCTAACCTCTACCGTCTACTGTAGACCAGCATAACACACACAGATGGGTTTGTTCTATCCCAGCATAGCCCCTCCACACAGCCACCCTAACCAACCATATTAGTTGCTCGTGCAGAATCGACATATTCCCTCCCAGCTGTGAACCTTCACAGTTATGTTTGTTGAGCCACTGATGCCCGCAATTGTACCAATGATTCTGCAGTGGTGGGCATATGCTTTTTTGTCTTCATCACCTGGGCACTGAGGAGACGATTCCTGAATACAAATTCATATTCCATGATCTAATATACCATGTTATATTATAAAATTAGATTGACACCAACCTGATTCGTTGCTGAACTTTCCGTCAGAACAAGGGATGCAGTCGAAACAGCACTCAGGTTCCCCCTTCTTTCTGGCAATGCGGGTTCCTGGGGGACAGCTCTCACTGCAAACTGACCGGGGTGGCTGCAGGGATTGTAAGAGTTATATAGCAGATATTCCACACCGTTCGATGCTGATATCATGTGTAATTAAACACTGAGGAATAAACAAGAATAAATAGAAGTAACCTTTTTAGAGTCAAAGTTCCAGAAGATTTTTTCTTCATGAAGTGTAAGTTCTTCACGTCTGACGGGGGACTTCTTAACAACCCCCACACTCTGAACTTTAGTTCTTCCATCAGGGAGCCACATCCAGTTCATGATATCATAGATTGGTAAGGCATCACCATTCTCATCAAATGACACTTGGTCACCAAATGGTGTGGTGAAGTTTACCTTTTCCAAGTAATACACAAGCTACAACGGGGTGAGATAATTAAACAAAAGATAAATCTTGTCACAGGGAGACTTTAAAAAATTCATTGTTCTTGGTTGGCCATATGCTTTCAGATATTCTGTGTGATAGATTTGCTGGATTTAATCATAGTAGTTGTAGTCCAAATATAGTGCACTAAAAACATGAGAATTTATACTCTCTAAATCTGACCAACCACTGTTGCCTTTAATTATGTTTGTTACAACAAATCAATTGAATCTTATTTTGTTTTGCAACTTCTAGGATTAAAGGTTTTGTCTTCTACTCAAAGACAATAAAGAGATTCAAACCCACTGGTCGTAATAATACCACAGTTAATAATGTCTTATTTTCCTTAAATCTATCCCAGGAAACACCCCAAGTGGTGGAACAAAAACTAAACAGGTTAAGTGTAAATTGATATCACACCTGCCATGGCTCCAGTCTTTGCAAAGTAGCACAGCTGTGCCCGGTGAAAGGCCCTCTCCCTGGCACGCAGCGCTGTAAGTCATCAAGGGCATACGCCATAGCATAAACAGCCTTGTAAATATTGTACTCTGGCCTGAGGTTAGAAACATCCAAAAACTCAGTCTTCACATTCTCTAAGTCTTCATCTCCAGTGCATATTGCTCCGTCAGCTTCCATCCAACCTGCTGGAGCTGTGGCAAATCTACACTGAAATGTGTATTCCCAAAACTGCCTCACCTGAAATGTATTTAAAGTCTTAGCACAAATAACAATATTCTATTAGTGTGATCACAGATCTGATTGTAAGATTAAAACCTTACCATGCTATTTCCATCAATATTGTTGTCATGTAGGTCAGGACGTATTCTTATCAGAAAATCCCTGAGCCCTGGTATTTCTCCTCGACGGATGGCAATGCCCAGTGTTCCACCCAGGTACGGCATGAGGTGGGGGGTCTGGAGCACAGCAGCTGCTGTCCAGGCTTCACTGGCCATCCACTGCAGGCCTGTCACATTCTGCCTCACCACCTGTACATTACATTTTATTAAATATAATTTTCAGACTCATGTGGAACAGATATAGTCTACTTTGCAGCACTAAAATACTACAAAATACAAAACTAAAGGTCTAAACCTTGGACCAATGTAAGTCAACAACAACGAGAGAGGTGATCAATTTAAAGTGTGGTTAACACTCAACTCTTTGGTTAAATAGTTGAGTTACAGTAAAGATATGATACTAGTAGACAACCTATATAATTACTGATTTTAGGATACAGCTGTTAGGACCATGACCATAAATACTGGCCCATTTTGAGTTTTTTTTTTTTTTCTCCACTGTGAAGTTTACAGTGTTTTTCTCCAGTGTTACTACTTTAGAAAATAGTTATCATAATTGAATCTGTGATGGATGCAATAGATAGATAGATGGATAGAAAGATAGATAGATAGCTAGATAGACAGATACATAGATAGATAGATACCTCTTCCATTAGTTGGATCATGTGGATCTGATGTGCAAACACAATGACCACACGAGCTGTGGATTTCTTCATCACTTCCACAATCCTCCTTAGTTCAGCTGGGTTGTCACCCCAGGGCAATATCTCTGTGTAGGCCAGACAACCTCCACCAGACTGAACAAAGTCAGATTGGAAGGATCGGGTAACATGAAGTCCATAGTCATCATCACTGACCAGAAGACCTGCCCACGTCCAGCCAAAGCGTTTTAGTATCTGAATCATGGCACGCACCTAATAGAATACAGTTTGGAGGGATTAGTGCACAGATTGGAATAATCTTTCATTGGAAATTTAGCTATTCATGTTTTACAATAAAATCCCAGTTAATTTTTTTCCATTGTGCTATTTCTTCTAAAGAGTCCAAGAAGAAATATTTCTTTATTTGGGGGGACATTTTTGAAGCTCACTACACTTCCTGTGAAACATATTTTGCCTTTTTTTATTTCTAGAACAGAATTTCACCTGGAAAGCATCACTTGGTATTGTTCTAAAGAAGGATGGAAACCTTTGGCGATCACTCAGGCAGGAACATGTGGCAAAGTAACTCACCTATAAGGAAACATACAGTATGCACACAAAGTTTTGCTTCTCATACAAGTCAGTAGAAACATTTCAAATGATTTCACCTATTTTAACAATTCATCATTTTAAAATCTAAAATAAAAAGTTGACTGCTTACCAAATAAAGGCTTGTTGGAGAAGCCCGAGCTGAGATGCAATGTACATGTCCTATCCTACCATATCATTTGAAATTCATTCAAATAAAGCACATCAAAAGTACAACCAAGCTTGAAGAAAGGAAACTTACAATAGGCAATTTTAATAAACCTATCACATCAGAGGTGGCGATAGAAAAGGTTGAGAAGGAATCACCCACAATCCCCACAACTGGAGGGGTCCCCAAACAGGTCTCCTGAAGCAGAAACTGCTCCTCTCGACCACTGGCCAGTGACAATGCAGCACTGAATCCAATTACAAGTGTTGCACAGTTATCATACAGACTGTATCCCAGAGTCACATTAGGTAGCAGGTTGGAGTTTTTGTTGATCTCATCAATAGCAAAGGCCATGGTCATGGCATGCCTGAACCCTGGAGGGTCAAAGCTAGCACATAAAATATCATGATTAACCAGTGAAAGTAATATGCTCTATACAAGAATCTGCACATGTTTATGTTGCATGAGTGTGAGACTTACCCCTGGCAGCTGAGCTGATTTGGCTCTGAGGTGAACGTCAGCTCCGGGAAGACTGAGGTGTAGTGAACTTCAAACAACCCACCCAGAATCACATCACCTGGCTTGTGCATCCCATTTAGATAAAACTGTCTCCTTAATTTACAAGATGAGAAAAGAGAGGAAGACTCAGACAAGAAAAAGGAGGAAGAGAACAAAATCAAAATCAAGTAGACATACAAGAAAAAAAATGTGTCTAGAAATGCCCCCATAACTGCCGTCCTTCCAGCACCCATTTCTAATCTTCACGCACTTTATATGCAGGGTAAGGTCATTTACTTTAGAGATTTTCATCATCGTTTAACACCGCCCATCAGGGCATGGGAAGCTGTGTGGGGGGAGGGCATACACATATCATATTATCTCTACAGACACAAAATGTCATGATTACATCATTTATGTAGTGTCTCTTTAATGTTTGAAGTATTAATTATTCTGCTAACGTGAAGTTGTAACTTGAATTTCTGTCTCTCAAACACAAAGAGAACCAGGGGAACACTCTGAAAGTACAGTGTAGATGAAAGATAAATGAGGTGTATGTTTACATATGTAGAGCTGTGTTTACATAGAGGCCCTAGGTCAGAGGTCCCGGGCAAATTTTACTTACTATAATAAACCTCATTGCAGAGAGGTAAATAGAATCTAAATTTCTAAATATAAAGTTACAGACGCTGTAATATGAATGACAGCAGCCCTGTCAGTTAACAATTCAGTTCTACAGTATATTGAATCAGTAAAAGCTTGTTGAAACAACTATGAATTTATAGCAGCTAATTCCAGCAATATGTTTCAGGGTCAGTAAGGGTGTTTGCATGTCAAGCTCATCATCCTTTAAAACTCTGTTGACATCAACATCAATAATATTCTTGTAAGATACTAACTAACAATGGCTCTTAAAATCGTAATGGCCACCTTTTGTCTCCTTGTGTAAACTTTAGAGTACCCCATATAGTGTGGGAGAGAAATGTTTGGGCCTTTGTAGATCTTTTTGCATTGCACTGTCTCCTCTGCCTTTCTCCACACTTTGCTGGTCTAGAGCCAAGAACTGCTAAGTGCAGGGGCTGAGGGGTGGGATTATCGTACCCAACAAGACCAATTAAACTTTGTGACCACCGTTTTTAACTATTTGGAAATGTTCAAAATCAGCATCAAATGCTTAGAAGCCAATAGCTTGCAAAGCCAGAAACAACACTTGTAAACAGACAATGTGGTCTGCCATTATTGTTGTTGTGCTTGGTGCTAGCATTGCTTGGAAAGTGGAGACTTATACAGACGTATACAATGACGTAATGAAATGGCTCTGCAGTGGCTCTCTAGCCCATGGAAAAGCAAACTGGTTCTTAGAAGGTTTGCAAGTTGAACCAACACCAAACTGGCACTGGCACCAGTCCAGAACTAACACCTAAGTTTGCAATGGTGGAAAGGGCCTATGAGAGTATTCAGTGAGCAAGTGTGCCATCCACATGATCATTAAATGATGTTAAGTATGACGATATCTTTTATTTAGTGTTTTATTACTAGCATCTGATGCTTCTTACAGGAAGTACTAGACAAGGGTAAGGCCAATTCTACTCTTGTGGTTTATTTGGCTGCAATTCCTGTTTCTCCTGTGGGGTTTGGTAATGTACTGGCAGTTCAGCACTGTCTGATAAGAAGGTTTATGAGGGTATCTCTCCAGTTATGCGGCATGCAAAGCTTTGGTCCCTAACTGGGCCCTGACCATTGTGTTAGGGGCACTTGAACTCTTTTGAACTCCTTTGGCTTTTTCTCAAAACCATGCTGTTCTTCTTTGACGTCAGCCAAGCGAATAACTGAACTGCATGCATTATCAGGCATCTTGCCTACACTTTTCCCCCAAACTATGGGAAGGTAATACTGTGTCCTTCCCAGTTTTTGTGCCTAAGGCTAGTGAGTCTTCTTATAGCTGCCCTATACAGGAGCTGCTGGTGTCTGTTGAAAGCATTATGCATTTATTGCATACAGCTTTTAGAGGTTTATGAAGAACAACCAGTTCTTTGTATCTTGAACTTCTTCCCATAGATGCATAGAGCCCCATTCTCTCCAGTATCTATCCCAGTGCATATTGGATACTATTGTACTGGCTTATGAAATCTATGGATTTAGAGCCTCCAGGAGACCTGTGAACACATTCCACCTGGGCTATGGTTACTTCATTAGCCCTTGGTCATGCCAGAATGCACTTGCCATAGTGAGATACCTTTGAGAAATCTCATAGAACCGAGGTTACCCTGGTAACAGAACATTTCACTGCAAATTAACTTGAAGAGATTTGATTGCAGTGAAAAGAACCATGTCTGCATGAATGTTTCTCTCTGCCAGTTACCACCTTACCTGAATGGAATAATGAAAATATGCTGGTTTGTCCACACACAAACCAATATGCAATCATTTATTTATCATTGAATTGTTTGACCCGCGTAAACACTGCTGCACCATTACTATGATGCAATGTTATACAATAGATTAAACAAAATGATAAAAATATTTTAGCTAGCCCTTTCTGTACTTCCTGTTGGCCATTGAAAAACACACCATTTAAAAAGAAAAGCCCTTTAAAGAGATAGACAATGCAAGCTTAGTTGACTGTTGCATTGTGTTATGAATGCATCGTAGTCAAATTTGACCATGACTTTATTGACAATATTCACTATTGAGACCTTGTACATAAAAAAAAAAAAAAAAAAGGTAAGGTAGTGGTGAGGTTTCTACTTGGGTAGAATGGTGCAGAAT
The DNA here is from genome assembly GCF_016859285.1 of Xiphias gladius. Taxonomy (NCBI): domain Eukaryota; kingdom Metazoa; phylum Chordata; class Actinopteri; order Istiophoriformes; family Xiphiidae; genus Xiphias; species Xiphias gladius. Next base: position 18,398,889 of record NC_053406.1, on the reverse strand, counting down.
ACAAGAGATGGTTTATGTTCTAAAAAGTAAAGATGGATCAAAGTGTAAGTGATTTACTTGTGCCAACCCTATGCCATGTGAAATAAAAGTATATGATTGTTTCTGTCAACAAATGGTCGTACAACTACCTCGCAGAGTCAGACGGTTTAACACATATTTTGTGTCTTCCAACTTCCAGGAAAAAGTAAATGATTGGGCAAAAAGGCAATAATGATAGAGACTCAGTTCTTAATTAACAGCTTTATTCCTCCTTGTTTTGTTCTGCTTTTTTAATAATATGTAAATATAATCTTAAGGTTAAAAAGAAAGCTACTTTTATTGTGGATCAATTATGAGAAGATCACTCTTGAATGTAAAATACAGACAATATCAGAAGTGCCTCTTTAAGTCTTTGGAGTGTCTCGACCCATGATAGCTTTCTTTGTGTTCCTCTCTGGTCTAAGCAGGATTATGTAACATTTGGGTCCAAACAGTGCCACCAAGAGGCCAAAACTGGAGGCCAGGATAGCAAATACCTCCACTGCATCTGCATATTTGCCTGGGGAGTTTATATAAGCAGGGATAAAGGCCACCCACACAGCACAGAAGATCAGCATGCTGAAAGTGATTAATTTGGCCTCATTGAAGTTGTCTGGAAGATTCCTTGCTAGAAATGCTAACAGGAAGCTAAGGATTGCCAGTAAGCCAATATATCCAAGTAAAACTGCAAAACCAATTGTAGACCCAACTACACACTCATAAACTATCTTGTCATTGTGGTACTGAGTGTTTTTATGAGGCCCTGGTGATGAGGAGACAAGCCAGGCAGTGCAAATTGCCGCCTGAATAGAAGTAAGAACCAGAACTGTCCCTCTCTGCTGCACAGCACCGAACCACTTCAGACTGCCTCCACCTCCTGGTTTGGAGGCCTTGAACACAGCCAGAACCACCATGGTTTTTACCAGGATACATGACACACAAAGTACAAAGCTGATTCCAAATGCTGCATGTCTCAGCTGGCATGTCCACAGTCTGGGATGGCCGATAAACAGCAGTGAGCAGAGGAAACATAACTTAAGTGAAACCAAGAGCAGGAAACTGAGTTCTGAATTGTTGGCACGCACCATGGGTGTGCTCCGATGATAAATGAAGATTCCTAGGACAACAGCACAGATAAATGTGCCCAGCAATGAGGCAGTTGTCAAGCAGATACCCAGAGGCTCATGGTAGGAGAGGAACTCTGTTTTCTTAGGAACACATTGGTCACGCTGTGGACTGGACCAGAAATCTTCTGGACAAGTGGTGCACTCCAGGGAGTCTGACAAAAAGAGGAAAAATGTTAAGTGTTAATAATATGTATTTTATATGTTAAAATGTACATATCTATATTAAATGATCAGCAAAAACCTATGGTATTTTAAAAATGAACAAGAAACAGCCTCATTACTGATATTTCACTCCAAAAGAAAAGAGGGCTAGATATTTTTTTCTTGCATTTTTCCAATTTGGAATTACCAATTTTCCATGCTCCGCAGTCCTTTTCATTGCCAGCTCCTAGTTTTAGCTGGGTGAAGGATTTATACATCTATGTGTCACCTGTAACACCATAGAATTCTTCCGCTGCTTTTCTACCAAACTGCACGGAGCTTTAGTAGCAACCAAGTAGTAGGAGTTGCTATTGCAGCAACAAGAGCATGATCACTCTCATCTGCAAGTACTGCACACTTTTAAAAAAAATACATATTAATTACAAATTGATAAATTACATTATTTTATAATTGATACCAACCTGTGTCATTGCTGATCTCTCCCTCAGAACAAGGGATGCAGTCAAAACAGCACACAGGTTGCCCCTTCTTTCTGGCCATGCGGGTACCTGGTGGGCAGCTCTCACTGCAAATTGACCTGGGTGGCTAACAGGATTGCAAGAGTTATCATTGTTTTACAGCATTTGATGTTGTTATTTGAGTAAACATCAGTGAGAAAAAAAATGTAAAATCAATAAGCTAAAGTAACCTGTTTAGATTCAAAGTTCCAGAAAATTACGTCCTCATGAAGTGTTAGTTCTTCACCTTTCGCTGATTCTTTAACTTCACCCACATTCTGAATCTTTGTTGTGCCATCAGGGAGCCACAGCCAGTTCATCACGTCATATATTGGTAAGGCATCACCATTCTCATCAAATGAAACTTGATCACCAAATGGTGTGGTGAAGTTTACTCCATCCAAATAATACACCAGCTTCAAGTGGGGGACAGAAAGCAACACTTATAGAATGTAAATGACTCCATCCAAATGTGTTTGTCCTACTTTATTATGTATTCTTTGTACAAGCTTTGCTGGAATTATTATGTTTAAAGTGTAACTAAACACCGGGCTAAAAACCCATGTTTTGCTTCCCTCTCTGTTTAAAAATTTCAAGGCTGTTTTCACTTCTGAAAGTACCCAGCATCACTGGCCAGAAGTGTGCTCTGTTGAACTTTTAACCACACCCAACGCAACCAATTCTAATGTCCTGGAGTCCAAACTGTACTAAACTGCAACCAGGTGAAAAGATAAACCTCTGGTGGTCCACAAAGATGAGATTTTCAGGCTAGTTTCCATTACTCTTTAAATGTAGAAAACAGAATAGATTACCCTTTCATTATAATGTCATTTTTGAAGCACCATGAATTTCATGCTGTTTTGTCTGACCTCTGGATTACCATTGGTTTATTATCACTGTCATACAACATCATGGGAATCTGTTTTGAAAAAATATTTTCTTTTTAGTAGGGTTGCTTATTGATGTCATAGTAAGATAATGTCCTTCATTTTTAACATTATATTCTTTCTGATGAACTACATTCAATAAGTACATCAAGGTGTAGCAGCTGCATTTGGAAATATAAACAGGTTGAGTGAAAACGAAAACTGATATCACACCTGCCATGGCTCCAGTCTTTGCAAACTGGTACAGCTGTGCCTGCTGAAAGGCCCTCTCCCTGGCACACAGCGCAGCATGCTATCGAGGGCATATGCCAGAGCATACACAGCCTTGTACACGTTGTACTCTGGCCTTAGGTTTGAAACATCAAACAACTCACTCTCCACATTATGTAGATCCTCCTGTCCAGTGCATAGTGCTCCCCCAGCTTCCATCCAACCTGCTGGAGGTGGTGCAAATCTACACTGAAATATATCTTCCCAAAACTGATTTACCTGAAATGTAAAAAATATTCAGTGTAAACAAAAAATACGTACTGTATTGCTGCTGCAATTACAGGTCATATTGTAAGATTAAACTCTCACAATACTATTTCCATAGATATTGTGGTGTTGGTCAGGTTGTATTCTTAAAAGGAAGTCCTTGAATCCTGCTATTTCTCCTCGACGGATGGCAATGCCCAGTGTTCCACCCAGGTACGGCATGAAGTCGGGTGTCTGAAGTACATCAACTGATGTCCAGGCTTCACTGGCCATCCACTGCAGGCCTGTCACATTCTGCCTCACAACCTGTGTATAGTATGATAAAATAAATATTTTTTTCTAAGGCACAAATATACAGTGTTTCAATTCATTTTTCTTTTCCTACAGCAGCAAAGAGAAAAAGGAGTAATTGTATTTAGTGAATGAGAACCTTTTTACACATGTTTTATGCTTCATGTTGCTATGTAGCTGCTGTGATCTAACTCTGAGAATACGCATGGACACAAAAGATGTACTATTATACAATACCATCTTTTGTTAGCATTACAGCATATACCAGAAAATGTATAATTTTTTAAAAAAAAACCCTAGATTGATAAATGACACGTTATATTTTGAACCCAACCTCCTCCATTAGTTGATAAATATGGATTTCATGTGCAAACACAATGACCACATGAGCTGTTGATTTCTTCATCACATCCACAATTCTCCTAAGTTGAGCTGGGTCATTGCCCCAAGGCAAAATCTCTGTGTAGGCCAGACAACCTCCACCAGACTGAGCCAGGTCAGATTGGAAGGCTCGGGCAACATGTAGCCCATAGTCATCATCACTGACCAGCAGGCCTACCCAAGTCCAGCCGAAGCGTTTTAGTATCTGAATCATAGCACGCACCTAAGTGGATAGAAAACCTTGTTTCAGTTATTGTAAGAAGCACAGCAGAATCAGAGATAATTCAGCATTATGATTTCAATCTATACAGTTTCATTAATGATTCACAAAGCACATATTTCTTCATGCCCCAAACTTAGAATTTTGTTTCACTGGAAAGACTTATTTTCGAGTGAATTTTGCTATACTTTAAAGGTTGGCTGTAAAACATATTTTGCAGTTAATATTTTGCTAATAGATTCACCTGGAAAGCATCACTTGGGATTGTTCTAAAGAAGGATGGAAACCGTTGCCGATTACTCAGGCAGGAACATGTGGCAAAATGACTCACCTGATAAGAGACATAAAGTGTGAGCACAGGTTGTGTACAGTATCTCATACAAGTTGATAGACCCATTTGAAATATTTGACACTTTTCAACTATTTATCAACACTTTATATGAAATAAATTCATAAACAGCCTATCAACAGCACAGAAGAAATTTAAGCTCACCATGGGCAATCTGAATAAACCTAAGACATTGGAGGTGGTGATAGAAAATGTTGAGTAGGAATCACCCACAATCCCCACAACTGGAGGGGTCCCTAAACAGTTCTCCTGAAGTAGAAACTGCTCCTCTTGACCACTGGCCAGCACCAAAGCAGCACGGAATCCAATAACAAGTGCACCACAGTTATCATACAGACTGTATCCCAGAGTCACATTAGGTAGCAGGTTGGAGTTTTTGTTGATCTCATCAATAGCAAAAGCCATGGTCATGGCATGCCTGAACCCTTGAGTGTCAAAACTAAAACACAGAATAAAAATATTCATTCACATCACCACATTATCAAAACATTCTGTATTAATATGTATTACCTTTTACAGCTGCACTTAAACTTGTAGAAATATCTCAGTATCTGTTTAAGACCCATATAACAATATTTGACTCATATCTCATCACAGATCTTTAATGCTTTTTTCCTAATAGTTTTAAGACTCTGACAAGACAAGAATAATCTGGAAAGGTCTAAGTTGTTTGCTGTATGTATGAGAAACTTACCCTGTGCAGGTGGGCTGATGTGGCTCTGAAGTGAATGTCCACTCAGGGAAGACTGAGGTGTAGTGGACCTCAAAAAGCCCACCCAGAATCACATCGCCAGCCTTGTGCAACCCATTGAGATGAAACTGTTTCCACAATTTACAAGAGGAGGAAAGAGAGGAAGACTCAGAGAAGAAAAAAGAAGAAGAGAGCAAATGCAAGATCATGTAGACCCAAAAGAGTAAGTATATGTCAAAAAATGCCCACATAACTGCCCTCCTCTGTTTACCCATGTTATTAATCCTCATGCACAGTTCCTTATTTTTATATGTGGGGCCATCCTCTTTGTGTCCATTTCGTCATTGTTTTATCTTGCATACCACCCATCAGGGCACAGCCAGTAGTGTGGGCAGGACATAATGACTATACAATTTCAGTTGTGTACAGATGCAGAGTGTCACAATTACGCAGTTACCTATAGTAGATATAAATTGTTCATTTGCATGACACATCAACAAATATTTCAGATATAAACAGTGAACCATATTTTTTAAATAACTTTAGGCATTTTCTTTCCTAAAATATAGTGTAAAACAAAGAAATTGCAACAAAAACAGCATTTTTATTTGTAATATTTAAATCAGTACATTAAATTGTGTTAAAGGTACTGCAGTTCAATATGTGCCAGTTCTTTGACCATATATAATGCAAAGTATTTGTGTTTCTGATTAAAAATGATTAATTATTAGATGGCAGGTTTATTTTTATAAGAATGATTTGTGATTGAAAAAATGTGTGGAGCCCACCTTAAAGACACAGATGACCTATAAATGTTTCACAGAGGACACCAGAGTGTGTACTTCTAGATGTAACAGCATCTTTCACATTAAATGACTTGATGGCCTCTATGTTGAGACGTCTTCAAAATGACTGCAAAGGCTAATTCTTCAGGTTTCCAGAACGAGTATTGATAGAGAGGAATGTTCATAACTAAAATATTCCTTACTAGCATTCTCACAGAGGTTCTGGTATAAAGATTCTCTGATCTCTTGTGCCGCTGGGCCTGTGCCCACTAGGCCTGTTTGGTATCCGGGCTGTTTACTGCAGTTGCTGCAAGCATTCTCACAATTCATTAGTGCAAAAGAGTTAGTATTATCATTCCACAAAGGAGACAGCCACTCTGTCCAGCACAAGTGCACAAGTTCTCGAAAATAAGTTGACAAAATACAAGGTTTTACCATGTGGATTTTGAAACTCTGTAACAATATCTCCTGACTTCCTCCTTTGCTCCCTTCATAATTAATATGGCCACTAGAGGGCGTTATAACTTGAACATAAACATATGTCATTTTGGGGCACTTGCTGAAACGAATGATGCTGTCGTTCTTCTTGGGAATGTAGGCGCTTCTATTCAAAGGGAGTGTGGTGCAAAATTCTGGTAACAGCACCTCTGGCTTGTTTACAACTTCCAACAAATGGCTGGGAAGCTGGTGAGGGATCAAAACCTTTTTGCTGCACCTGCAACACCTACTGATTGAAAGGGGGTTGGGGATGGGGGTCTTCCTTTGGCTTTGTGATGGGGTCTCATCATGCAAGTTATCATACTCAGGCTGGCATACTTTACATCTGGGTCATTACCAATCACGTCAGCAGGGCTGGTATTGTTTTCACCTCGTGAGTCTGTGTGGGTCATCATGGCAAAATGCTGTCCCGGGGACACCTACTGTAGCGGACACTACTCCAGAGGCAGTGTTGAGTCATTTCACAGGTTTTAATATGTCTGCCTGCCTGTCTCTCAGTCTGTCTGGTCACCGCGATAGTGTCACAAATGTGCAAAAATGCAGTCACAAAACTTTACAGGTGTATAGTAAAGATCACGACAGCGTGGCTTTGTTTTCACCTTGTGAGTGTGTGTATGTCATCATGGCAAAATGTGGTCCTGGCAGACATCTACTGTAGCGGGAACTAGAGGCGGTCTTGATTAATTTCGCAGGTGTCTGTCTGTCTGTCTTTCTGTCTGTCTGTAGACAGGTTTTGTCAACATGATAGTGTCAAATCAGTGCAAGATGCAGTCACGAAGCTTGACAGGTGTGTAGCTGAGATCAAAATGAAGGCAGAGTTGGAAGATGGGTGTGGGCTGACCTGTGAGTAACAAGTAGTTTTTAGATATTTTTTATGTATGTGATAAAGTTTTTATTTTTTTTGACATGAGACTTCTATGAGGTGTGCTGTACAAATACTTTACATTATATTGGTCATATCCATTTAAACTAACAACAGACCCACAAATCATCTTTGAGCGTATCTAATTCACTGTCATACATAGTCTGAGATTGACTGATTTCCACCAGGTGGTAGTAGCAGAGTGAGCCTTTACACTAGTATCTGTCTTCTAATTTTTCATTTAACCGGTCTTTGTAGATGTACAGTATACTGGGTTGGCACCTTGTGTTCTGAAATTTGGTAGACAGCAGCAAGGCAGGTTATCTCATTAAAACGTATGGTGTTGCTCACTTAATTGCTTACAAAACTACATGCAAATTTCATTTTTTTTATGTCAAGCACTTAAGCATAGATATAAATATACAATGCTAAAAAAAAACTGCACAAAATACATTTTAAAAACATCAAATCAAAGAACACCGAAAGAAAATGTTGGATCACCAGTTTTTCAAAATGACCATAAAAAGAATGGATATAATGGCCTTTTAAGACTTATCTGGCTCAGCTTGTCAGGGTCAACTCTGCTTTGTTGGCTTCAGATGAATTTTTACTATCATCCTTTTAAACGGTATGACTTTGTCGTGAATTAGGTTGGCATCCAACGGACTCAACTACCGTATCTTCTTCAAATTCAGATATGCTACAGTATGTCTGGCTGAATATTCAATGCTTACTCTGTATTTCGGACGAATGCAAGTGTATATCAGCCAAGTGTTGTCAACTGCTCTGATTTTTTGCAGTTAGTCGAATTATAAAGCAGCTGAACTTCAAAAGAGAACTCACAGGACAGTCTATTGTAGAATTATTGTAGATTTTACCAGACACTATTTTTAAAGCACCTATTAGGTTTGCATTTTTTAAGGCTTAATTGTAGTATGAGCTAAAACCAAGCAAAAACGGTATAAGGGAAGGACGGAACTAGGGCGATATCGGGTGTTTACAATGGTAACTTTACAAGGGTAGAAGAGAAGCCGAGGCACTTGGGGGAGCTTATACGGTATATGAAGCCCAAAGAACTAAAAAACTTGGAGTTAAACAAACACCATTGAGTAAGGGCATCCTTTCTCTAATGTGTAGTAAGCTGACGTAAAGTAGGAGGGAAGCTTTCTCCAAAAAGCTATATAAAACAGTGAAAACACAGTTATGCTCACAAGGAGACACTTGGGGGATGGAGATCTCAGCTTTCTTTATTGGCCTGAGGGTGGCTCTGGGTTTGTTTGAGCTGAACACGGCTCTTGCCTTGCATGGTTCTGGGGATGGTCTGAGACAAAGGGCTGGTTTTCCAGAGGCTAGGTCTGATGCCGGGTTCAGTGCTGAGTCTTCATCTTTGAGATGTAAACTGCAGGGTAACGCTCGTCCACCTGCATTCTCAATGGATGGGGACTACGTTATTGGGGGTGTTTTCTCCATACACAACTACATATACACGGTGAAGCATAACTACACCACCATGCCTGAGCCTCTAAGGTGCACAGGGAGGTTGGTAAGAGGGAGAAGTGGGTTATAAAAGGATGTTGGACTGTGTTTGGAAATAAATGTTTTAATTTGTATGATGTGCTCGCAATCTTGTTCCAAGGCTTTTGTGTAGCATTGAAAACTTAAGAAAAAGGAATGTTCTATTAGTTTTTTCTTTTTTTTTTCTTCTTTTTTATACATTAGGGACCAAAGCATTATTTGCTGCTATAAATTACGGTATTATGTTCGCAAAAATAGTAGTGTGGCTTTTTGTCCATTTAATTAAAATATATGTGTTTAACAACTAACATTTAACAGAATAAGAACAAATTATGACTTCAGATTTAGTTGACAATTGTTATCCCGAACATTAAAATTCCTGTAAATTTCTGACTGATCAGTCATCAGTCATTGTTTATAAGTATGAATTACAGTTGTGTTGTGTGCGTTTTCCACTAAAAATTGTGCAATTTCTTCACCGTGTGTAAATTCCGACAGTGACACGAGTGTCTGTGTGCAGTATCGACGCCCGTGAGCTGCGCTTCGCGCGCACAATGGTCTTCGCTATCGAGGAGATTAATAACAGCACGTGGCTGCTGCCGGGCGTCCGGCTCGGGTACCAGATCCATGACTCGTGCGCCTCGGTGCCCGTGGCGGTGCATGTGGCATTCCAGCTTTCAAATGGCCTGGACCCGGTGTTTGACACCGGCGACAACTGCTCGCAGTCTGGTAGGGTGACGGCTATCGTGGGTGAGTCTGGGTCCACGCCATCCATCAGCATGATGCGCGTCGTCGGGTCCTTTAACATTCCCCAAGTAATTATTTGTATTTTTGGTAAACTGTGTGTTTAAAAAAGGCTTGTGCGGATTTTATTTCGATTGTGCTATTAAAGAATTACAATGTTGTTTTTTTTTGGTTTAGGTGAGCCACTTTGCCACTTGTGCATGCTTGTCCAATAAGCAGCAGTACCCGAGTTTCTTCAGAACAGTCTCCAGTGACCAATTCCAGGCTGATGCGCTGGCCAAACTGGTCAAACGCTTCGGCTGGACTTGGATAGGTGCTATCCGGTCGGATTCGGACTATGGCAATAATGGCATGGCGTCTTTCCTGGATGCAGCGCACAAAGAGGGGATCTGCGTGGAATACTCCGAATCTTTCTATCGGACCCAGCCTCGTAGCAAGATCCAGAGAGTGGCTAATGTTATCCGCAGGTTTGTGCTTGTGTTCCTTGCGTTGACACTGACCTGCTGTACACAAAACCATAGAAATATTTGGCCCGATATAAATTTAGAAAAAGATGATTTAAGATGTTAGTGGCAAATTGGCAATTCATTTTTTTTTCATTGTGTTTATTTCTCTCATAATTAATACAAATAGTCAGTGAGACCAATATTGTGCATTCAACATACCAAAGTAAAGTATTTCTCAATGTTTGTGTTAATAATCTTGATGAATATTTCAAAAAGTTTAATTTTTAAATTGGTATAATGCACAATAATGTCTCTCCAGGTCGACAGCTATGGTTGTTGTGGCATTTGCAGCCTCTGGAGACATGAGAATCCTGTTGGAGGAGCTGTCCCGGGAGCCTTCCCCACCTCGCCAGTGGATAAGCAGTGAGTCCTGGGGTACCGACCCAGACATGCTGAGGTTCAACTTCTGTGCCGGAGCAATCGGATTTGGCATTCAGCAATCTGTCATTCCCGGCCTGAGAGACTTCCTGCTGGATCTGTCCCCAAATAAAGTGGCTGCGTCCCCGGTGCTGACTGAGTTCTGGGAGGACGCATTCAACTGCAGGCTGGGCAAAAGTGAGAAAGTGGTGCTGATTTTTAACATAGGTGATACAGTTGGGGCCGTGTGGCTGTGTTGTGTCTTTTGTTGATTGTCACAAGTGTGGAGCTTCATGGGGAAAAAGAAGTCCACAACTGCTTTTTTTTTAATTGAAATGAGGTGGAGTCCTGAGGTGTATCTCTGCAAATCAAGTTTAGGCGCGCCGCTGTCTTGGAGAAGATTTTGTATGAACTGGGCTGTTGTGGTTTCACAATGCCATCATTGAGGCCCTGAACACAAGCACACACATAGTGATGACAGGCTCTAGGCTACTAACATAAATAAAGATCAGAAACTGTATTTACTAGCCTGTATCAGTTACAGTGTATGTAGATCCAATTAGGCTATTATACCAGCAGGCATTTACTTATTTTAAACACATTAAAACAGGTCAAGTCCGTTTGTGTTCAAAGGAAAAGTTGTGAACATTTTTCATAACTGTGACCAATTGTTTGAGGACTGATTTGTGTTAACATAAGTTGGTGTACATAAAGGTAAAAAAAAACTATCACAATTAAACAACAACTGTGCTTTGAAATATAATTTAAAGTAAACATGTTTTACACGTAAACAGATAACTGAAACACAAGCATATAAGAAGGAATAATAATTTTATAATGTAATATCATGTTCAGTGCTAAATACACCTTCCTCCTTGCTGTGTTTTTAGGTGTAGCCACAGATGAGAGTGTGTGTGATGGGACTGAAGACTTACAGACACTCCGGAGCCCGTACACTGACACATCTCAGCTCCGAATCACTAACATGGTGTACAAGGCTGTTTATGCAATAGCACATGCCATTCATAATGCCGCGTGTCAGAATAAAAATTCTACCACTCAGTGTGACAAATTCACCATAGAGTCCAAACAGGTCAGTTGAAACAAATAAGTGAACACCCCAATGCATTTCTTCTTAGCTTTAAAGTACCTTTTATTAGAAGAAAAAAATCATTTTATTTTACATTATTCCCTTCCTCTCCCTCACTGTTTTACTTTACTTCATCCTAACAGGTTGTTACTCAGCTGAAAAAAGTCAAATTTTCCCAAAATGGTTATGATGTGTCATTTGATGCCAATGGGGATCCTGTGGCTACATATGAGCTGGTCAACTGGCAAAAAAGTAAGAGTGGCAGCATCGAGTTGGTGACAGTAGGGCACTACGATGCATCATGGCCTGTGGGCCAGGAATTCCAAATCAACAAGAACCTCACCTGGGTGGAGGGTAACACACAAGTGAGGAGCAAAAATTTAACATCTAACAACTGTGTAGCAATAGTGCATATCTGTATGAGTTTGTCTGTATCTATGTGACAGGTGCCTGTATCAGTGTGCACTGACAGCTGTCCTCCAGGAACTCGTAAAATGCTGCAGAAAGGAAAACCCATCTGCTGTTATGATTGTATACCATGTCCTGAGGGGGAGATTAGCAATGCTACCGGTAAAACAAGAGGTTTTCTCATGCATATCTACAACTTCAAATATATAACTGCTAAAAGTCCGTTATGATTTATTTTTTTCAGATTCCCCTGATTGTTTCCCGTGCCCCAAGGAGTTCTGGCCCAATGCAGAGAGAAACATTTGTTTCCCCAAGCCTGTAGAGTTTCTTTCCTTTGATGAGGTCCTGGGAATCGTCCTGGCTGCATTCTCAGTTGGTGGTGCCTGTCTTGCCATTATAACAGCAGCTGTGTTCTTTCGTCACAGGACGTCCCCCATTGTCAGGGCCAACAACTCTGAGCTGAGCTTCCTGCTGCTTGTCTCACTGACTCTATGTTTCTTATGTTCTTTAACTTTCATGGGAATGCCCTCTGAGTGGTCCTGCATGCTGCGCCACACAGCATTCGGCATCACCTTTGTCCTCTGCATCTCTTGTGTTCTTGGGAAAACTATAGTGGTGTTAATGGCCTTTAAAGCTACACTTCCAGGTAGTAATGTCATGAAATGGTTCGGTCCTCTACAGCAAAGAATGACCGTAGTGTCCTTCACGTTTATTCAAGTTTTAATATGTACTATTTGGTTGGTTCTTAGTCCCCCTTTTCCAATGAAAAACCTAACCATATACAAGGAGAGAATCATCCTGGAGTGTGCATTAGGCTCAGCTATTGGGTTCTGGGCTGTGCTCGGGTACATAGGCCTACTGGCTGTCTTTTGCTTCATGTTAGCTGTCCTAGCTCGGAAACTACCTGATAATTTTAACGAAGCCAAGCTTATCACCTTCAGCATGCTGATATTCTGTGCAGTTTGGATCACCTTTATCCCAGCATATGTCAGCTCACCTGGCAAATTTACTGTGGCTGTGGAGATATTTGCCATTCTGGCGTCCAGTTTTGGACTAATTCTGTGCATATTTGCTCCAAAATGTTTCATTATATTGTTTAAGCCAGAGAAGAACACAAAGAAACATTTAATGAACAAAAATCTGTTTTAGTGTATTTGAGGTTTGGAAATAGTTAAGATGGCAACATACAAGAACATAAACTGTGCACATTTGACACAGTCAACAAAGTTGACCTGGTTTATTTGAATATTTAGTGTTTAAAATTACTTTGTAATTTTGTGAATGTCCCTTTAATCTGGTTCCGTCTTACTATACAAATAGTTTTTCAACTTGTACTGAACATATAAAGTAAATAAGTTTAAAATTCACAACAAAAACATGAGTTCTGTCTTGACATTTGGAAAAAAAAGTAAAAAGTGCATGTCATAGCATATGACATATGGTATAATTAAAAAACTGTTAAGAGGTTTCAACCTAATTTACAGAAAAATTGTCAATGTGATGACGGGCCAACATGTTGGTAGGCCAGCAAAATGCGACCCTGCATCCTAGAGTAAAGAACAAGGGCAAGGGCCTATTGCAATTTTATTCTTTAGGTCCCTGTTTTAGTATTTTGAAACACATAAGATACATCTCCTGCTTTTATCAAAACACCCATTCACATCTTTAAATCATCAAATGCCCCAACTAACTGTTTTTGAAGTCACATTTTTTGTCATGCAATTAATGTTAAATTTTAAAAAAATACATATTGACTTGCTGCAGAATTTGTGGGTTTGTGAGTGCTTTTGTGCATTAATGTATAACAAAATCAAATGGTTCCTTCAAGTTTCCCAACAGCATTCATGATAATAAAGATATAATATTGAAACACCAACAGCACCACATTTGTGTAATCTCATTTTAGCATAATTTACCGTCATATTTTTCAGTTAAAATTCATGTAAAAGTTTTTTACAGTGTGTACAGTCTGACAGGAAAAATAACTGGAAAAAAAAAAAACATTTAATAGTTTTCAGTACACGGATGTAGAGTTATGTTAAATTAGTCCAGTGCATTGCTGAAAATGGCTATTCAGGGCACAGAGAGAGCTTTAATGCAGCTTCAGGATCTGTACCTGCAGCCACATGGGAAGGAGATGAATGTTGGTGAGTGTTGTGGATGTGGTTAAGTATTTTTTTATCAGTTCTAAACAGCTTTCTGGCCAGTGGTAATTTTCCCCATTAGTTTTAGAGATGCTGTGAGGTCAGACACTCCTTAGGAAACCTAGGATCTGGGAAGGAAACTTGCTGGTCAGGCCTACTCCCATGGGGCCTGGTTGGGGTCATGTAAGTGTTTGAGTGTGTTGCCAGTCGGCAAGTGAAGGAGTGGGCCTTAGAGTGCTGACCCCTGGCTACAAAAATTGGCTCTAGGAATGTAGAGTATCAGTTCTCTTTCTGGGGAGGGGCGAAGGGTGATAGAGGAGATGAAGATGTACCAACTAGATATGGCTGGGTTCAGCTCAATGTGTAGCTCTGGCTCTAAAACCACTATCCTGGTTAAGGGAGGGATAGGGAAAAGAGAGGCAGTAATTTGTCCCACACACAGCCACACGCTTGTGCCCAGATTCCAGTTGATCCCAATACTCACATGACCGGGCGGAGTTCAGAGCTGTGCCTGACATCCCTGATGCCCTCAATGACTGTTTGTAAAGATCTTATAATATGGTGGTGGCTTATATTTGTGGCTATTTGTGGTGAAGGACGTTGAGGGAAGTTTAACTTAGAAATAGTGAGTAGATTGGTTGGGTTAGGTTTAGGGCTAGCGTTAGGGTTAGGGGGTAGGGCAACAAATTATGATAATGGGCATGGTTTGAAGGGGGTGTGGTTTGTAGGGCATGCAAGGCTGCAGCTGGACCCTTCCCATCTTCCCGGGTCGTGCTTCCTTTTGTATTGCCTGTCTCCGTGTTTATTTCCATGTTGAAGAGGTCTGGTCCCTCCTCCCAGCCACACCACTGGTCCCTACGGCTACACCATAATGTCCGATTGGCTAAAAACAATGTCTAGCAAAGGTAAGAGCTCAACCAGGTGCGGGTATTTAGTGGTAATGTTGTTACATGCCCATTGGCAGTAAGTCCACATACACTAAAACATTAAGCAACAAATACATTTCAAACTAAAAGCATGCAAATAAAACCAAGTACAGCAATAAAACAATTTGAAACACAGCATATAAAGTCCTGCAATATAACTTAGCCACAGCAAGAAATAAAAATATAAATTTAAGGAAACAAATAAAACCAATGCTTCCACCGTGTGACACTCACATGGGCAATGATGGAGAAACACTGGGGCAAGTGATTGGGAGGAACAGCATCCCTGATCTGAACTGCAGTGGTATCTTGTTATTGGACTTCTGTGCTAATCACAGATTGCCCATAAGAAATTTTCAAGCATGTACTCAGTAATCAGAATACCTTAGGTGAAATGCTGATGATTGCAATTGTAGTCATTTTGTGAGATTTGCAGTAATATGTCTTGGATCAGATTGCAGGGGAGGTCACTTGACTGACCTGGTAAAATTAAACGTGTAGTGAGGTTTCTTTTGCATCTTCTCAGGAGTATGACTGTATATAATGAAAATATTATGAACAGGTTGCTGCTGTAAAATAAAAGACTGGCGAAGCACTGAAATGATGTTTTATGACTTTGCAGTGCCTCGACCCATGATAGCTTTCTTTGTGTTCCTCTCTGGTCTAAGAAGGATTATGAAACATTTGGGTCCAAACAGTGCCACCAAGAGGCCAAAACTCGAGGCCAGGATGGCAAATACCTCCACTGCATCTGCATATATGCCTGGAGAGTTGACATAAGCAGGGATAAAGGCCACCCACACAGCACAAAAGATCAGCATGCTGAAAGTGATTAGTTTGGCCTCATTGAAGTTGTCTGGAAGATTCCTTGCCAGAAATGCTAACAGGAAGCTAAGAATAGCCAGTAAGCCAATATAGCCCAGTAAAACTGCAAAACCCACTGTGGACCCAACTACACACTCATAAACTATCTTGTCCTTGTGGTATTCAGTGTTTTTATGAGGCCCTGGTGAGGAAGAGACAAGCCAAGCTGTGCAAATTGCTGCCTGGATGGATGTAAGAGCCAGAACTGTCCCTCTCTGCTGCACAGCACCAAACCACTTCAGACTGGCTCCACCTCCTGGCTTGGAGGCCCTGAACACAGCCAGAACCACCATCGTTTTAACCAGGATACATGACACACAAAGCACAAAGCTAATGCCAAATGCTGCATGTCTCAGCTGGCATGTCCACAGTCTGGGATGGCCGATAAACAGCAGTGAGCAGAGGAAACATAACTTAAGTGACACCAAGAGCAGGAAACTCAGTTCAGAATTGTTGGCGCGTACAATAGGTGTTTGGCGATGATAAATGAAGAGGCCCAGGACAGCAGCACAGATAAATGTGCCCAACAATGAGGCAGCTGTCAAACAGATACCCAGAGGATCGTGGTAGGAGAGGAACTCTGTTTTCTTAGGAACACAGTGGTCACGCTGTGGACTGGACCAGAAATCTTCTGGACAAGTGGTGCACTCCATGGAGTCTATGAAAATAGTAAGGTTGTTGAGATACATATGTATATTATGTCTCCAAAGTACAACAGTTAAAAATGAACACCAACCAGTCTTATTGCTGATCTCTCCCTCAGAACAAGGGATACAGTCAAAACAGCACTCAGGTTCCCCCTTCTTTCTGGCCATGCGGGTACCTGGAGGACAGCTCTCACTGCACACTGACTGTGCTGGCTGTTAGGGCAGAAATATTTATCTGTTATTATGTACTCTTTTACACTGCAATAATGAGTCATCAACAGGTAAAACAAGGGAAAGGATTCTGAAAAAAGCAGCAGCACCTTTTTGGACTCAAAGTTCCAGAAGATTTTGTCTTCATCAATTGTGAGTTCTTCACCGTTGAAGGTTGACTTCTTAACCTCACCCACAACCTGAACTTTAGTTCTTCCATCAGGGAGCCACAGCCAGTTCATGATATCATAGATTGGTAAGACATCACCATTCTCATCAAATGACACTTGATCACCTAATGATGTAGTGAAGTTGACTTTTTGCAAATAATGTAGAAGCTACAAATGGATGAGAGAAGGCACAGAAACGGATAAATGGTATGACAGACTATCAAAAAAGTGTGGTGATAGATTTCCAAACCTTTCTTCATCAACTTGTCATACCAGTAAAATTATGTGCATGCAAAAAATAAATGTTTAATAATGTAAATTAGATCAAAGAAGTTGCAATCTTACAGATCCACAATCCATTAAATTATCCTGATACACTATGCTTTTTAGTGTGTTGATGCCACGCATAATAATGTAGTATTTGTACATCTTTATGGGCTGATTTGCTGTGATGGGAGAGTCCTTGACATTTCATGATGTAGTACAGAGTATAAAAATGAAAAACAGGTGGAGTGTAACTTGATTTCTCACCTGCCATGGTTCCAGTCTTTGAAAAGTGCCACAGCTGTGCCCACTGAAAGGCCCTCTCCCTGGCACACAGCGCAGCATATTATCGAGGGCATACGCCAGAGCATATACAGCCTTGTACACATTATATTCTGGCCTGAATTCTGCCACATTCAGCAACTCAGTCTCCGTTTTCTCTAGATCTTCCTCACCGGTGCATAAAGCTCCTCCAGCTTCCACCCAACCTACTGGAGGTGGCGCAAATCTGCATTGAAATGTGTATTCCCAAAACTGATTTACCTGAAATATATTCAAAACGGTGTGTTATAAACAATGAGAATACATTATTCTTGCAAACACCAGATGGGTTTGCAAGGTTTAACTCTCACCATGTTATTTCCATAGCTGTTGTTTTGGTGTAGGTCAGGACGCATTTGTAACAAGAAGTCCCTGAGCCCTGGTATTTCTCCTCGACGGATGGCAATGCTCAGTGTTCCACCCAGGTATGGCATGAGGTGGGGGGTCTGGAGCACAGCAACTGCTGTCCAGGCTTCACTGGCCATCCACTGCAGGCCTGTCACATTCTGCCTCACCACCTGTACATTTTATTATATCAAGTATATAAATTCATACTTCCATGCCAATGAGTAAGTATCTAGATTTCTGAATCATACACAGTTTATACAGTCAATGTCTTGTTTTACTCATTCATACACTGGTGCAATCCTGGGTTTTAAACAGTTTTATGAGCAAAGTGATGCCTATCATAACTGGAGTTCAATATAATTGATCTGAGTAAGTGATCTAACTCAAACCCTCCTTTAACAAATCACAGGTGTTACTTATTCAATTAATCATATTTGGTTTGCTTAGGCCAAATATTGTTGTAAACTACTGAATTAAATATTTCTGTTTGACAAATAAAACACTGAGTTGTATAATTATATTAAGGTATAATCAAGTTGTATTTCAATCCTGACCTCTTGCATGAGGTTAATCATATGACTCTCATGTGCAAACACAATGACCACACGAGCTGTGGATTTCTTCATCACGTCCACAATCCTCCTTATTTCAGCTGGGTTGTCACCCCAGGGCAAAACTTCTAAGTAGGCCAGACAACCTCCACCAGATGGACCCAGGTCAGATTGGAAGGATCGGGCAGCGTGGAGTCCATAATCGTCATCACTGATCAACAGGCCTACCCAAATCCAGCCGAAGTGTTTTAGAATCTGAATCATAGCACGCACCTAATTGAATAGAGAATTTAAAAACATGTTTGCATGCTGAAATATTCTTGAATAGAAAATCTGTCCATATATTGGTTTCAGTGGGAACTATTTTTGTCATTTAGCTCCATCCTCAAAATCTTACAGCTTCACTAATGACTTGTAAAGCACATATTTTGATACATACAATCTAATCAGCTTGTTTCAGAGGACAGTCAGTTGATCTACATGGTCACACTCTTGCCGTAGTATATAATGTATGTCTATTTATATTTTAAGTTCTTGTTTTGCTGCTTTGCTTGAGTTTACCTGGAAAGCATCACTTGGGATCGTTCTAAAGAAAGAAGGAAACCTTTGCCGATCACTCAGGCAGGAACATGTGGCAAAGTAACTCACCTGTGAGAAACATGAGTGTGCACAAAGGGGATTCATTTCTTGCAGTGTAGTCGACCCATTCAGCAAACTTTGAACATTTAATAATGGAATTTCACTAAAATATAACACATCAAAACCATTTTCTGATGGCAAGTGGAAAAAAATAGAAAAATGAGAAACTTACAATGGGCAGTTTGTATAAACCTGTCACACTTGACATGGCAATTGTAAATGTTGAGTATACATCACCCACAATCCCCAGGACTGGAGGGGCCCCCACACATGTCTCATCCAAAAGAAACCGCTCCTCTTGACCACTGGCCAGTAACAATGAAGCACGGAATGAAATTCCAAGTGAGGCACAGTTATCATACAGACTGTATCCCATAGTCACATTTGGTAGCAGGTTGGAGTTTTTGTTGATCTCATCAATAGCAAAGGCCATGGTCATGGCATGCCTGAAACCTGGAGGGTCAAAGCTAGCACAAAAAAAGTCTCCATTAACAACTAAGAAAATAATTTGTCAACTGTGACAACTTAAAAGAAATGTACAAAATAGCTGGGCCTTTGTTACTCTATATATCTTGTCTAATCTTGTTTTAATACGTAAAAAATGTTAATACACCTGTAATTTATGCAGTAAAAATATCTAGATCCCTGTGATGAACAAAATTGTGAGCACAGCTCTTTCATGTTATTTTAACATTCTAGGTAGATTAAAAATAATCAGCACTGTATGTGTGTGAAACTCACCCTTGGCAACTCGGTTGATTTGGCTCTGAGGTGAAGGAAAACTCAGGGAAGACAGAGGTGTAGTGGACTTCAAACAGTCCACCCAGAACCACATCACCAGCCTTGTGCAACCCGTTAAGATGGAACTTTCTCCGTAATTTACAAGACAAGGAAAGAGAGGAAAACAAAGGCAGTAAGAAGGAGGAAGAGAACAAAATCAATATACATAGATGTATGTCAACAAATGCCCTCATAACTGCCTGCCTCCTTGCACCCCTGTTTCTAATCCCTTTGCACACTCACTTAATTTTATATACAGGAGTGCATGTCAGTCACCCATTTACATCATTGTTTGTTTAATATTTTACACCAACACCAAGTGACGTAGAGGCAGGGAGGGCTTAATACACACTGAAGTAATGTTTAATATAATATAATATAATATAATATAATATAATATAATATAATATAATATAATATAATATAATATAATATAATATAATATAATATAATATAATATAATATAATATAATATAATATAATATTATAGCATATTATATTATAGCATATTATATCATATTATACCATATTAAGAATGGATAAGCAATTTTGTAACAGTTTTTATTGGACTTAACAGTATTAAGTAAAAATCACCTTTCTACAGGTTTTTGTTCTGCATGTTGTGCTATACACAAGTCAGCAACTGGCTAATCTAGTTTATTTTTAATAGAAAGCTATCTGGAGGGCAAATTCTGGCATGGTATGCAGTACCCTTTGCAGACCAACTAAACACCAGCAATGCCCAGCTGTGAATCTGCCATGAGCATGTCCACTAGATGGTAGCAGTATACCGAACCATTTTCTGATGTCTCTAATTTAGGGATTAGTGTCAACCATTTTTAAAAATAATTGTTATAATATAACTATAGTGTTATTCATTTTTCAAACATTACCAAAATACCAAAATCTACTTTTACAATTAATGTTTCCTCTTTTGTTTAATCTAAGAGTAAGTATGTTTTTGAGTTTTTTGCAATCTTAAAACACAACAGTTAAAATGAAAATGCAATTGTTTAAGATGATTTAAATTATATGGATTCCCAGGAACTGATTCCTCATAGTTTTGGCAAGTGACTGTGATTACAGGAAATTGTTCCATACTACATTTTTATCATCCTGTATATTATGCTCTCCATAGTAATTTGGAATTTTTCCAGTGTTAGCTTTGCGTTTTAGCATTTCTAGGTCTAATCTCACAAATTGGACTCACACTCAAAACCTAACAAATCAAGCCCTGCTCATTAGTTACCTTAATGTGTTAACTATAAGTTTGGGATACAATCTTGGTCACTGTTTAAAAAAAACAACAACATACAGAGAAGGTAAAAAGTATGACTTTCTTTCTTTTATAATCTCCATCTCAAGCAAGACAGACACCAACATACTTGAATATGAGATGCGCACGTGCACAACGTCTTGTCCTCTCTCCTGTGCCGTTGCTTTGCATTGTCATGGTAGCCTATGCGTGACGTGTTGACTCACATGACCTATGAAATGAAATAAACATGCAGTTTTATATAGTCTACTCCATTAACCTCTCAGAGACTGTGTTGGAGAACCATTGTCTTCAGCGCATACACAGTCTTTATGGGGTCAGTATGGACATTGCATTCGACCCTGGTTGGGGCTTCTCTGTGGTTGCTTCTTTGGACCTTATTTAGCCTTCTTTTTCCAGTGTTTTCTGAAGGTTCTAAATGTGTGAAGGAAAGGAAAGAACTAAGTTTGGAGGGAGGTGTGATGAAACAACAAGAGAATATAACAGAGAGGTTGAATGGTTTGGGGATACAGGGAGTGAGTTGTTTTGATTCTAGTTTACCTCAGTGTGTGAAACTGGGAGACAGTGAATCTCTGGCCCTGCAGTCAAAAGGGGATATTGTGATTGGAGGGTTTTTCCCTTTGCATTATGTGGCCGCTAAGCCACAGCACAGCTATTCCAGCAAACCTCAGCTCACACCTTGCAGTGGGTGAGTGTGATGATACTGTTGATATCTGCTATATTTTTGTCTTGATTTTTCTTTTTTCATCCCACATCCAAAAGTCTCAAATGTTTACACAAATATGTTACAGGAATAATTTTCTCTTGCTAAGATTAGATGTTGCTTCTACACTGTTTACATTTATGTTCTAATTTATATCGTGTAATGCTTCTGTATTTTCTGTCTCCTGATGATTTACAAAGAATGCATTCAACTATATTTAATTTTCTGCAGCTTTGACCACAGAGCCTTCCGCTGGATGATGACCATGGTGTTTGCAGTGGAGGAAATTAACCATGATTCAAGTCTCTTACCAGGTGTTAAACTAGGGTACCGGATCATGGACAGCTGTGACCATGTCCACACCAGTATGCAGGCTCTTTTTTCTTTAATCGGCCACTCCAAAGCTGTGACAACTGAAGTGAAACAAATGGAAGAAACTGAAAACAGATTAAATATGGCAAAGGACAGGGTTACTAGAATAGATGTGGTAAAGACAGTAGAAAAAACAAGAAAGAAAAGGATTGCGAAAACAGTGAAAAATAGAGGTGCTGAGCGTTGCACAGCGAGGCCTCACAATCTTGAAAATAATGAAAATTACATAACAGAAAATGTGACAGCGGAGAGAATAGATGGAGATGCACAATCTGAGACTTTGCCCTCATGTTTGGCTGGTTCACCTGTGCCTGCTGTGATTGGCCTTGCATCCTCTTCCCCTACAAGAGCTGTAGCTCACACTCTTGGCCCTGTCAACATCCCACTGGTAAGAAAGGAATGATCATGTGCAGTACTTTATTTTAACTGTTCTTTTCTTCCACCACTTGGCTTTGTAAGAAATCACACAACAGCGTTTAAAAATGTTCAGTAATGCTTTGTTTTGGCTTCTGTTTCATCTCAGTAAAAATAAGTTAACTTTATCTCCTTATAGGTGAGTTATTTTGCCACTTGTACCTGTCTTACTGACAAGCATATGTACCCGTCATTCGTACGGACTGTGCCAAGCGATCTCTTTCAAGTTCGAGGCCTTGTACAGCTGGTCACTTTCTTAGGATGGCTCTGGGTGGGAACAATAGGGACCACTGTGAGATAAAGACTTTTTTTTTCTTTTTTACCCCACTATTAGTAAGTTAAACACACAACATGATTTAAAAAACCTTTCTCTATATATTTCAGGATGACTACAGTCACTATGGCATCCAAGCATTCTCTAATCAGTTTAGACAGCAAGGTGGGTGTGTGGCATTTCATCTGACTATCCCCAAATCACCCAACGTGGCTGATACACAAGAAATGGCAGACAGGCTGCAGAGTTCAACTGCAAAAGTTGTGGTGGTCTTTGCCACAGAGGGACAGCTGCTGGATCTGCTCTTAGAGGTAAGCATTTTACATCTCAGTTAATGTGTGTAGACATAACGTATAACATATTGTGAAGTATTTGAATTGATAATTAGGAATTTCAAAAAAAAATGTTTGTGCTCACGGTAATCGTCATGAAATTTCTTCATGTGTGCCTTTCCAGCTGGCTCAGAGAAACGTGAGAGGGATCCAGTGGGTAGCTAGTGAAGCCTGGGTGACCGCTAGCCTGCTGACCTCACGCGACTTCCACGCTCTCTTAGAGGGCACGCTGGGCTTCTCCTTCCCTGGGGTCAGAATCCCTGGCTTGAAAGAGTTCCTGTTGAATGTCCGCCCCTCTCCCGCACCAGGAATGGAATTTGTCAACATGTTCTGGGAAGAGCTGTTTGGCTGTAGGCTAGAGCTTGGAGGAGACAGATCCAAAGAAAATGGAGTAGATACTGTGGATAACTTGTTGGGATTGGATGCTTTTGGTTACAAATCAAAATCTCAAAACAATTCTGGATCCTTGATTGGGCCTATTTTAGGACAAAAAAGCTCATTTAAAGGGTCAGCCAATGAAAAGCCTGTATGCACAGGTTCAGAGGATCTGAGGTACACTGACAGCAGTTATACTGATGTATCTCAGGTCAGAATATCCTATAATGTGTACAAAGCTGTATATGCCATCGCTCATGCTCTGCACAAGTTACTGAACTGTGATTCTTCAGGACTTAACAAGGGTGTGTGTGAGAAATATAAATCATTTACTTCTAGGCAGGTAAGTTAAACGCTACAAAATATATAAATCAATGTTCATGTGAATTATTTTATTTTTAAATTTTTGTGTTTTTGTATCATTCTTTTGGCCTGTTGTTCTCTTCTCTTCTCTGCTCTTAGTTTTTTTCTTTCACCTTTCATTCAGTTGCTGGGTCATCTGAAGACAGTAAATTTCACCAACCAGTTTGAGGAGAAGGTATATTTCGACTCCAACGGAGAGCCGGTCCCTCTGTATGACATCATTAACTGGCAGAAGGACAGCAAGGGTGAAATTAGGTGGAACATTATACTTAAAGACACAGGAACACCACTGTTTATTTAAGTTATTGTGATTAAGAAGTTTTATTTATGTTTATTATGCCTATGTGAGCATTCAACTGAGTTATGATGCAAAACTGTCACACAAATTGTTTGGCCTGACTGCATTTTTACAGAATTTTATGCTGTGTTTAGATTCATCAAAGTGGGAAGCTATGATGGTTCGGCTCCACTTGGACAACAGTTACAGATGGAGCAGAGAACCATTGTATGGACAAATGGACAGTTACATGTGGGTGATATGTCCCCTAAAATGATTCCATATCTTTCTTAAAAAGGATTTAATTTTCTTTACGGGATAAAAAATTTTAAATATCACCTGGTCTACATGATTATGATACTACATGATTCAATAAAAATATTTTTGTTTCACTAAGCGTCTATTGTGCAGAAAGGAATCTTGATTTGCAATTCTACACCGTTATCTGGTATTTTGTCCAGGTGCCTGTATCTCAGTGTAGTGCTCCATGCCCCTCTGGCAGCAGGCAGGCCAGACGTCCAAGAGAGCCTCACTGCTGCTTTGATTGTTTGCCCTGTGCTGATGGAGAGATCAGCAACCAGACTGGTAGCTGCTACATGTTTTCTTTATTCATGTATTTTACAACTTCTGTAAGAAGCAGAAGGCCATTAAGACCACAGAAATGTTGCACAACTGGAAAGTCATCAAGGCATATTGTGTAGATGCATATGGTCATAATTGTGGGAGTCTGTGTCTGCTTACACAGCATGCGTTTACTGTATCTGTCCCCAAAGGTTCCACTGAGTGCACAAAATGTCCTGACTTTTACTGGTCAGACAAAGACAAAGTCAAATGCATTGCCGGGGTTGAAGAATTCCTGTCTTTCTACGACACCATGGGCATCATCCTGGTCGTACTCACCCTGCTGGGTGTCGTCCTGACAACCATCATCACAACTGTCTTTCACCATTTTCGCTCTACACCCATCGTCAAGGCCAATAACTCAGAAATAAGTTTCTTACTTCTCCTGTCACTCAATCTCTGCTTCTTGTGTTCCCTGGTGTTCATTGGCAAGCCGTCTGTGTGGACATGCAGGCTGCGCCAGGCAGCGTTTGGGATCAGTTTTGTCCTCTGTCTGTCCTGCCTCCTTGTTAAAACCATTGTAGTCCTCTTGGCCTTCCAGGCGACTGTACCTGGTTCCAGGGCTCTGAAGCTGTTTGGGCCCTCTCAACAGAGGACTCTGATCCTCTGCACTACAGCTCCTCAGGTGGGAAGGTTACAAAACCAAAATTTAGAGATTCATTTTATCTTCAAGCTGTGACCATTTGAGAATTTGGTGTTTTAAAAAAAAAAAACTTCCTATCTTCCTATGTTGCCCTCAGGTTTGTCTCTGTGCTGGTTGGCTGTTGGGCGCACCTCCCTTCCCATTCAGGAACCCAACCTATCAAGCCTCAACTGGAAAAGTAAGGATGACATGCTTTGAAAGCTCCCACAGAGTCTTCTTTGATACGGCCAATAGGAGTCACCAAAGAAAAAAGAGACTTTAATATTTATTGTTGAAATCAAACAGGAAGTAAACATATTCAAATGAAATTAGTTATTTCACACCCTCATTCAAATTGTGCTATATGTATTGATTGAGCTATTGTTGGACTTAATTAGATTGTTGTGGAGTGTAAGGAGCCATGGCCTCCTGGATTTTACCTGGTCCTGGGCTACATTGGCCTATTGGCCTTCCTCTGCCTCCTCCTGGCATTCCTCGGACGCAAGCTACCTGATACGTTCAATGAGGCGAAGCTCATCACCTTCAGCATGCTTATCTTCCTGGCCGTGTGGATCTCTTTCATCCCAGCTTATGTCAGTACTCCTGGGAAGTTCACTGTGGCTGTGGAAATATTTGCTATATTAGCCTCCAGTTTTGGACTGTTACTGTGTATTTTTGGGCCCAAATGTTACATAATTTTACTGCGGCCTGAAAGAAACATTAAAAAAGGCATGACTAGAAAATATCCCAGATAAACTTAGCATACATTTATGTCGTAGGTGGTAATTTTAAATGACCATCAAAAATACACACACTTTTTAATTTGATATCATGGAAATACATTTTCATATGTAATGTTTAAAAAATTTTGAATATTTGAATGTGAAACAAAATAAAATGCCATATGAAATGTGTTGCCATGTTTTGATGCTAATAATATGCTTCAAGTACGGACCTGACTGCAAATTTACTGTAAACACTGTAAATAATATGACTGGAGTCCATTCCAAGCATTAGCTATAGCCCCTTTTCCTTGAGGGTCGCAGAGGGGGAGGTGGGGGTAAGATTAAGGTAAGATTCAAGAACCTGAGCAGAAGCGTGAAGGCTCCCCATAGTAATCTTATTCAAAGTACTACATATTTGAAAAAGGGGTATAGTTACCTGCTTTAATTCACTGTTGGGCATGTAAGCCTACTTTTCCGGGACCATGACTGGTGCAGATAAAGCTTAGTGATTTGAAACTGTGCCACAAGTTACTGAAGATAGGCCTTTGAGTGCTTAACAAGGGCACAGTTAATCCTTTAATAAAAAGTGGAAACCTAGCATGCCTGGGACAGGCATCAAACAAAACTCTTGAGAATTTCTGAATTATTGCTTAAACACCGTCATCCTCAGCATGCTGAATACTTTGTCCTCCAACACAACAAATAAGGACTGAAATTGGTGGTTTAAATTAATATATAAAGTTGTATTTGAATTTATCACCATATAATGCATAAAACATCCATATCAGTCTTACACACTGCAACTGCAATGATACTTTGACCCCAACCTCAAGTCAATGCACCACAACAGAAACAGCCATATTTATACCTTTAAACCTCTTTTATAAGATATGTCAGAATTGAACTGATTTTATTTTCAACAAAACTGTTCCACATGAACACAGACCAGATCTGACCTGATCTTGATGCACAATTGTAGACTTTTTTTCTGGTCTTTGTTGTCTGAATCCATGTGTGATGCCCCATGCTCCTCCCTCCCTGTGCATTTCATTCCCAGACCATTATCTAAAGGTCTTGTTCATTTATTTATTTATTTGTGGCAATTTTTGTTTCTCTACAAACAATGAGGTAATTACTGAAAATCCCCACACATCTTTGTCATTAATTCCCTGAAGGCCAAGACCCTGACCATGTTACATTACATTAGCACAGAGTATTTTGTAAATGTCATAGTCTAAGCTACGAAAAACTTCCCTAAGGGGACAATAAAGTATATCGTATCGTATCGTATCGTATTGTATCGTATTGTATCGTATCGTATTGCATCGTATCGTATCATTACAATTCTTAACCCACTGACCTTGGATCAATCCAAAACTATAGCTCACAGGAGTGGCAGGGTAGAAGATTTCCCCAACAAACTGAGCCTCAGAAACTCCAAAGAACACTCTCTTCTGAACATCTTTATTTCTTCAAAATATACATTAAAGTGATCTTCTCCAATTATTTCCTCGTACACTGTGCTACTTCTGCAATGCTCCAATATCAGTTACATACATCTGACACTGCCCAGTCAACACAACTGTGAAATTGATCAACATTCTTGAGGATTATTTTCAAATAAAAATAGAACAATCACTTCTTTTCTTTCCCCATTAGATGTTGTTTCGTATTCTTCTCTGGCTTCAGTAAAATAATATAACACTTTGGGGCAAACAGGCAGAACAACAAGCCAAAGCTGGAAGCCAGAATGGCAAATGACTCAACTGCATCTGTGTACTTTCCAGGGGAGCTGATGTAAGCAGGGATGAATGCCAGCCACACAGCACAGAAGATAAGCATGCTAAAAGTGATGAACTTGGCCTCATTGAAGTTTCCAGGCAAATTGCGTGCTAGAAAAGCCAGTGCAAAACACAGGCAGGCCTGTAGACCAATATATCCCAGAACGCACCAGAATGCCAGGCTAGAGCCCACGCTACACTCCAGTATGATCTTTGAGCGTTCATACTGTGTATTTCGGGATGGAAAAGGTGGAGCATCAATGAGCCAAGTAGCACAGATGACCACCTGAACCAGAGTGCAGCTGAAGATAATGGCCCTCTGCTGCTTGGGCCCCAGCCACTTCATGATGTTGTCCCCTGGCCTGGTGGTAGTGAAAGCAGCCAACACCACCAGAGTCTTCCCCAGGATGCAGGAGATGCAAAGTGAAAATGTGATGCTAAAGGCAGTGTGTCGCAGCATGCAGGACCACGATGTTGGCTTTCCAATGAAAACCAGAGAACACAGGAAACACAGAGTCAGGGCAAACAGGATGAAGAAACTGAGTTCAGAGTTATTCACACGGACGACGGCTGTTTTTCTGTGATAGCAGAAGACTCCAGAGACAGCTAGAGTGAGGCAGGCACCCACCACAGAGATCACTGTCAGGACTATACCCAAGGAATCATAGGTTAAGTACTCCACCTTCTTGGGGATGCAAGCTGTTCTGTTTTTGTTTGACCAGAAGTCCTCGGGACAAAATGTGCAGTCTATGGAGTCTAACGGGAAGATGGTCAAAAAAAGAGTGGCTCAAATATTCAGTATTCAAATATTACCTGATTGTAATGGAATATTAGATTTGAATTGTTGTGATTTGTGTTGCTGGGTTCAAGCTCACTTGTCTGATTGCTAATTTTGCCATTGTCACATGGTACACAGTCAAAGCAGCAGACAGGCTCCCCACGACGGACAGCCTTCCGGGACCCTGGAAGACAGCTGGCACTACATACAGACACCGGCACCTAGGGAGCACAGAGATGATAATGGTTTTCAGCTCTACAGTGTGAAATAAGTGTGGTGAAATAATTAGCCATAGAAGCCATAGTTCCCAAGGGGAATTTTTTAGGAAGGAACAAGTTTTGCAATACATTGTCTTATAGTTTTGCGATGTTGTTTTAAAGTTTTTACTAACTGCACTTGAAAATATGAGTAATAGTATGTGTTTGACTTGTTACGTGTCTATGAACTCTGTATGTAAAACATAGCATGACATTTGTTAAATGCAATGACACTAGCCCAAGAAAAATTTCACAATAAAGTATATTGTAGAGTGTCATATCATATCGTATCATATCGTAACGTATATTATCGTGAATTATTTGATTAGTCTATCGACAGAAAACAGATTATTTTGATAATTGCTTAAACCATTTATCAAGTAAGATGCCAATGTTTGCTGGTTCCAGCTCTTCAAAAGTGAGGATTTGCCGCTTTTCTCTGTTAAACATCATTGTAAATTGAATGTTTTTGCATTTTGTAATGTTGGTTGGACATAAGCAATTTGCAGAAGTCATTTTAGACTCTAGGAAATTGTGATAAGCATTTTTCTATTTTCTGACATTATTATTAGAAATTATTGATCTGATTATCACAAATGTAAGCAAGTAATCCTTAAGCAACTCTGTGATGGTTGAGAGGCTCACCTATAATTTGCACACTTAAGACCGGGTTACTGTCTATAAGCTATTTAAGAATATGTACTTCTATTCAATATGTTTGACTGTACCTCTATGAGAGCGCTATAAGATAGATTTAACATCAGAATTCCACCTTCAGACATACAACAGCAGGCATTAAGTCACCAATCATGACATACTGTGGGCTCTATTGTTTACTGTATGAATACAAAGGAACTCATCAGATCCGGTTTGGCCTGCCCACCAAACTTACCTCCACCTCAACCTACAGAACTTCAACAGTTGGCATCTGATGAAGGTTAAAACACAGTGTGAGCAGCTTGCCTCACTCTGATGCCCTGCCCACATTATCCTGTCCTCCTGGATCACCAGCTCCTCTCCAACAGGCTTGGTTCCATCAAACAACCCCACGCTGACAAATTCAGTGTTCCCGTCTGTGCCTCTCTGCCAGTTGATGATATCATAATAGGGTATGGAGTCGCCCTTCAGGTCAAAGTCCACCTCCTCTCCGGCAATGTTAAATGTCACTTCATGGAGGTAGTACTGGAGCTTGAAAACCAATAGATAATGTGAAACACTGTAAACTACCTCAGACAATATTTTCAGTATAATACTGTGACTGTAATAGAACTGGCTTATACCTGCCAGGGGTGAATGTTGTTGATTTGAGCACACGAGTTGTTTTGGAAAGGCCCGCTGCCTGGTTGACAGAGAATGAGGTTGTGCAGGGAATGAGCAACTGCATATACAGCCTTATAGACATTATAGGCCACTCTAGGGCTGGATGTATTCATGTAGGCAGAATGCTGGTCCAACAGGGACTCGTGCCCTGAGCAGGGAGGCAGCTGGGAGCCAGAGGATGTAGAAGGACTGCAACCATACAAAGCCTCCCACAGCTCCTGAACCAGAAGATTATTGGGATACCTCTTCGGGTTTACTGTCTGCAGGTAGTGACTGAGTCTTGGGATAGGACCTTTTCTGATGCCAAACCCAATAGTGCCCCCAAGGTAGGGGTAATACTCACTCCCTGTAAAGACAGAAGCTGTGACCCAGGCCTCACTAGCCACCCACTGGATTCCAGTGATGTTTTGCATCATATAGTCTCTCAAGAAAGGAGTCATCTCCCCTTCGGCTGAAAATACCACCACAACTTTTGCGGAAGAGCTACGCATCACCTTTACAGAGAGGAAGACAATGAAGGAGGAGAGGGTTTTACAAGGAAGAGAGAAGGCAAAAAGAAAGCAGGATAAAACTAAGTGACACTAAGAAAGACTCAAAGGTAAACAATGTGAAATAACTTGAGTTTTTTAGTGCCTATATGCAGGAATTCGAAATCTGGTGGAACCTAGTGGCAATATCGAGAAAGGCACTGGCAGACAGTAGTGCATGCCGAAACCCCCCCCCATAGATCCAACCTGGGGACAATGAGATTAATGGCACAACACATAGACTGAAACAGTTTTCTCCTGGATTGTCTTATTCTAATGACAATATAACAAAAAAATTCTACACATACGAAACTTTAATGGCACTGGTGTGTGCTCAGCACCTACTATAAATTAGTTTTGAGGTGAAATAAAAACTCTCTAATGCTATAAAATTAAATTCAGGGTCTTCATATCTACCTCTATGATTTCCAGTGCACTCTGGTGATTGTAGAGCAGAGGAATCATTTCTTGGTATGCGACACACACTTTGGTACCCTTCAATTCTCTCAGTAAACCTTGTACAGCAAAGCGGCCGTATTCGTGGTCCCCTCGCACCAGCCCCACCCAAGTCCAGTTAAAGCGCACTAGCAGCTGTGCAATGGCCTTCACCTGGGTTCAACAGAAAAGAGTGCTAACTCACTGTGTCAGATAAGACACACATTAAAAAAAGTTAACTGACATAATTTTAATAATACGTGTTTATGAATTATTTGCTCTCGATTTTGTATAGTGCTGCAAGGTAATATGAACAGGTACTATACTTCTGTCATTGCTAATCAGTCAGAAAATTGTAATTGTGGAAATGACCTGCTTTGTTGGTGAGGAAAGTTTTATAATCTTATCCTTCAAACTTATCAAAACTACTCGACTCTAATGCATGGTAGTTTAGATAAAGAAAATGGTGTTCTTTGTAAAAAGTTCATTTAATTTGGACGGTACAAGGTTTTGATGTAACATTTTCAAAAATTTCTCTTTTCTGCTACAGCACTGAAAGGTTATCGAACCCTTTTTACTTGAGGTCACACTTTTACCTGATAGTCATCATTAGGAATTACTCTGAAGAAGGTAGGATATTTTCTTCTGTCAGTGAGACATGCACACGAAGAAAAGTAGCTGATCTGTGTAAAAGTATAATACAGAGCACAGTAAAAAATATCATAAGATAACATGTTTTAGGGGGATTACAGAAAAAAAGAGTTACTCTTACTATTGGGATTCTGAATGGCTGCAGTATCCTTGACACCACAATAGACTGAGCAGATCCAGATTCCCCAATCACAGCGAGGAGTGGAGAGGCACCGCTGCACATGGGAGAGTCATCCTCTCTCAGCCCGTTTAACACAGCCAGAGCAGCCCTCTGGCCAGTCAGTGGATATGCACATGAATCAAAGATTTTGTATCCAAGGGTGTAATTAGGCAATAGCTCCGAACTCTGGTTTATCTCCTCAACCGCCAGCCTCATAGTCTGAGCCCATCGGAAAGCCCTAGGATCAAATCTTTAGCCCAGTAGACGCACACACACATTGAACACAACAAGAGTGGAGAAAAGGTAAAATCACAAGCAGAGATGATGATTCCAAGTTATTCTGAATTGCATTGTTGCCTTTATCTAGTGCGATTAAGTAACTGAATGGTTTCTTTTTGCTTTGTCCAGGCCATGTCAGGACATCACTGTATATAAGAATATTTCCTAACTATCGTGTTCAATTATCACTGCATTCTCAATATTGATAAATATAATTACATGCTGCGTAATCCGTTCCATAGAAGATGACATTTTTTATTTCTGTGCAACAAAATGAGACATAATTTAACTGGCAAGAGTAAGTTAAATACTCCCACTATGATTTCCAATCCACATTTATTAAACTCACCCATTGCACTTCACTGGTGGTGGTCTGTAGGTGCAGTTAAGGTCTGGCATCTCTTGGTTATAATGAAGAGGAAAGATCCCCCCAATAACATAGTCACCCTTGGCCACAAAGTCTGGCAGAAAGCTGTATTGAAGAGTGCACGCTTTGGCTGTTGACGGGGCTGGAGAGGTGATGCTGGAAACTGGGGTATACGTTAAGGTGAGGACACTGACAGAGGAAAGCAAGGGAATTAAGGCAAGTGGGGTCATAATGTTACACATCGCCATAGAGAGAGAGACAGAGAGCAAGGAATTAGGCAAGTTATATACAGTATTTGACCTTCTCATTCTTGCATCTAATTAATGACAGAGTGCCTGTGGATTGGACATCAGCAGTCCCTGCCTGATTTACTAGAGCAGGTTAATGCAAACTGAATGACAAAATAAATGATGTAATGGGAGATAGAATGTCAAGGCCAATTTAGTTCCCAATTTATTAGGTACATCCAACAAAAACCAATACAGTCTAATGCGATAATATACCTTTATAGTAAAGTTCAGCATTGTGTGAAACTGTTTTAGAGAGAGGCTGACTCAACTTTATGGTCTTTTTGGAGGCTATAGTTTGTGGTACTGTTAAACTCTATCGCCGAGATGTTTGAATAATCGGTAGATCATTCACACAGCATTTATTGGATGTGCTTTATTTAACATACCCATTTATAAACTCTGTATTCACAGAAAAAAAGATGATAAAGACACACTCACATGCTTATTGGTACAGTAAAGTGGGCAAGATAGCTAGTAAAGCATAACTCAAGCAGGAAATGGCTATCAAGAAAATATAAAATGAAAAAAGAAAATCTGCGTTAGCTCACTTACACGCTGTGTAGACAGGATGCGTGTTATTAAGTAATTCCATTCCACTCATGTCTGATGAAACACAGACAGTTAGCTGTAGAGTATTTGTACATAAGCCGCACAATGGCTCACTTTTCACAATCTGAAGCTTCTTTTTGGGTTTCAAGTCAATTTCCTTCACTGTTATGCGCATTACTACAGTGATTGTGTTTTGGGCCGTGTGCGCGTCAAACACTAGTGACCAAACAGCATTACTGTGACTGAACGCATCCAGTGTAGGGAGTGATGGAAGACCAAAGCTGCTGTGCTGCTGACGTGCTGATTTTGCTACACGGCCATTGCAAACAAGGTGTAAGGCCACGCACTGTGACTTGGTTTTACAAAATACTGCAATAAATGAATAAATAAATAAATAACTAAGAATAATGCCCTAGTTAGAACAGGTTCCTGTGACTATTTAATTTTGCTTCAATCATCACAGTTTTATATTTTATTTAGTACAAGTTGAGTAGACTGATGCTGATGATTTATAGAAATATAAATCATGCAGTATGTCACTAAGAAAACATATTCATTTAAATGAATACAGTATTCACCCTACCTGAGAACTTAAAGTACTACCTTTAATGATGTCACAACTACTGTATCTGGGCGGTGTCCTCCGATTCATTAGAGCTAGCTACAGTATATATCGGCTGTTTCCTGATATATCATGATTGCTTGCATGTGATGAGAAAGGCCAGCTTCTCTTGTATATTCAGCCCATAAAATATTTGACATTACTGAGCTGGAGCCTTCCTTCAAACCTAGGCCAACCATGGCACTGTGGACTGCAAAGCTTCTCCTGTTTCTTTCTCTCCTTAGGGGCACACCTGGCTCACCTGCTGCTCTGGATAACTGTATTTTTGTGGGGGAAGAGGAGAAAAACAGTCTGTATGAAGATGGAGATGTAGTTATAGGGGGCTTATTCCCTCTACACTACAGCCCTCTGTCTTCTCTTCCAACATACAAAACAAAACCAACCCCTAATATGTATAAGTAGTAAGTGATTATTTGAATGTTTGTGATAGTAGATGACGTGTAATACACACAGATTTCATTTTTATTGGATTTGTGTTCAGGGTATTTTAATATATGTATGTATTTGTGCTTTGTAATGAGCTGCTTTTCACCTTTGTACAGTTTCAGCTCTCGTGCCTTGCGCTGGATTCAGACCATGACTTTTGCAATCAAAGAGATCAACCAGCGCAGTGACCTCCTGCCACAGCTAAAGCTGGGTTTCCACATCCGTGACAGCTGCGATGACATACCTGTGTCTCTGAGAGCATCGCTGCTCTTGGTGAACGGCCAGCCAGAGACAGGCTCCAGAGCCGAGAGTGTGAACAGAGACAAAGGTGTAGAAAGGAACATTAATGGTTCTAATTCTGGCTGTGCGGCTGTACACAGGACTGTGTCCCCAGTTATCATAGGAGATGCTGGCTCTGGGGTGTCTATGGCTTTGCTAAGAAGCCTGGGTTCTTTCCATATCCCACTGGTGAGACTGCCTGCCAGTCTGAGCATTTTGTTGTGATAATGTTAATAATATGCATCTTTACCATGTTAAATCAGTCTTTTATAGTTTCTTCATATTAACGAAGTGTCATATGGATGCAACATTGCTGCTGTCCTCTCCAAAATGTCAGCTTTTCATGAGCTAAGAGTACCAGCTCCATTTCAGATTTGTGGTAAAGCATTTTTTAGACAACCCAATAGTTTTTTAAAATGATTTATTTAGCTTAAGAAGTGTGAATTTTCTCAGCCCCTAGTGAAACACGAAAACTTTCAGTTCTTTTGAAAAATTCCGAATCCACAAATTTAGCGGAGCCTGTTTTCACTGGATAGAGATGAAGTATTTGTTGCTGCTGATTGGACATGAAAATGACAAAATTATATTTTCAGAAATGTATAGAGCATTTCAAACGTGCATATTTTAAAAACAGTAGGAACTCAGGTGACTTCTTAACGTGCTAGACAGACTAAACTCATTTTCTCATCTCAAGCGCAGGGAAAATGTTTGAAAAATTTGATGCTTGTTCAACAGCCTTCTCAGTAAGCCAAAGTGTGCACAAGGTTCAACATTTGTTTGTTTGTTGTATTACCAGGTGAGCTATTTTGCATCCTGCAGCTGTCTGAGTAACCAAAGGGAGTTCCCCACCTTCATGCGCACAATGCCCAGTGACGCCTTTCAGATCAGAGCCCTAGTCCGGC